>NW_012267282.1:5421757-5433567 GCF_000151885.1 Dipodomys ordii | reverse complement strand
CCCCTGCGGGCCAGACGCCTTCCGAAACGGAGGCCCCCGGGGCCTCCAGGGGTCCCCGGGCGCGAGTCACCGCCAGGCTCACCCGGGACGAGAGCAGGAACGCGGCCGCGCCAGCCACTGCCGCCGATCCCTACGGCCGCCGAACAACGGCCCCCGGAGCTGCCTCCGCGCGGCGGGGCGTCGCGGAGGAGCGCTCCCATTGGCCAGGGCCGGCCCCCGATGAGGGCCCATTGGATAGTACTGCTGTCTCTCCCCGAGCCCCGCCTTCCGAGCCCTGATTGGTTCATCGAAGCTCCCAGGGAGCGTGTCCCTGAGAGCCCCAACCCCTTGCACATCTGGCCCGAGCGCCTGATTAGCAACTGCCCACACACACACACACACACAAATAATATTTGCATGAATAATACTGTGCAAACATTACGAATGAGCCTAATACATTAAGATAATTAATTGCGTTCTGTCATAGGCCATAAATATGTATTTGTCACTCTTGTTGTGACTCTAATGCCGAGACTTCTGACCATATAAGAGCCCTCGGCTTTATGCAGTGCACGGACCGAGGCGGCCCTGAGACACAGGTACAAGTGCCAGATTCTCCACTTGGGGCTGAGTGGCAGACGTGTCTCCTGGGAACAACTGTCCTCCTCGCGTGGGTGACTCAGAGGTTCCTTTGAATTAAAGAATTTACCAGGAGAATTGGCAGCATGGTCGGGAGAGCTAGGAATAAAGAAGAAATAAGGATGATCTCAATCCCTAGGGATACCTTATTTTAACTGACCTATATGCAGACTTTTTTTTTTTTTTTGAGTTTGGGAGTTGGAGCACAGTGATGGAGTTTTTGCTTAGCATTCGAAGGGCCCCGGTTGTGTGAGAGGGGAAGGGCGGTTCATCTAAACACACAAGAACACAAAAACTTTTTTTTTCTTACTGAAAAAAGGTAAACAAAGCCCAGCACCCAAGGCTCTCACTACTCAACTTGAAACCAGCCAGGGCAGGACAGTTCTTGAGACTCTTTACCTCCAATTAAGGAGCAAAATGCCAGAGGCAGAGACAGGGCCCTAGAAATCGAGGGAGCAGCCATCTTTCTGGCTAGCCTGAGGCTCTGAGGTCAAGCTCTTGAGCAACTCCCAACTGCTTTGACCCCTCATCTGCACAAATGCATCCTATGAACTGAATTGCCAGGGTCTTGGGCTCTAACTGGAGGGAAGGGAATTTTCATAAAGCCCCTGGGAGATGTTTCAGGCCCTTTCCTATTCAGCCAAACTCAAGGCTTACCTAGGTTTAGGGGAGCTGGGTCCCTCTATTCAGCCAAGGCTGTCACTCACAAGGCGAGATGTCAGTAGAGACTTGCCTCCACCCCAGCAGTCCCTCCAAAGCTGCTCACCCAAGTGTCCTCAGCTTCCTCCAGACTCAGCTCCACTCAAGGTTCAGGATTTTCCCTGACAAAATAAAGCTTTTCCTTAGGTTGAGGCTGCAGCCTCTTCCCTCTCTCCCACTTTCACAGCTCAGCAGCTGTCCAGAGTCACAGATGCCTGGCCCGGCGCCCGGCTCTCACCGGGACATGTAGAAGACGCTCCATACTTGCAGAATGACACCGAGGTGTTTGTGAGTTTTCACCGGTTTCTTACACTTAATAGCTTTCTTTCTGCTGCTTTATGATTTTTTTTAAAAAAAAAAACCCTAAAAGGTAGCATTGTTTTGTTTGGCTAATACCAAATATGTTTTTATGGGATTCGATTTGTTTTTATTCCCTCAGCCCTGTTCTGGGCTGAATTTTTACTTTTTCATTTTGGTGCCAGGACTGGCATCTGAATTCAGGGCCTGTGTGCTGCCCTTTAACGTTTTGCCCAAGGCTGGCTCCCTACCACTTGAGCCAAAGCTCCACTTCTGGGTTTTTGGTGGTTAATTTGGATTTAAGAGTCACTTGGGACTTTCCTGCTCAGACTAGCTTTGAACCTCATTCCTCAGATCTCAGCTTCCTTAGTAGCTAGGATTAGCTTGAAACTGCCCCCTGCTCCCCCCCCCCAGCTTTGATTCTGATACTTTTTTTGCATACAACAAAGGGTAACTGTAGCAATCCACCCTGAGCTCCCAGAGCCCTGGATTCATGGTGGCCCAATCAGCACTCAGCCACATCCCTTTTTTTCTACCCATTTTCTCAAGTATCTCTGGAAGGATGGTACTATTATTTTGCATTTGGTTTTAAACTTTATTAGAATTACATATAGTAAAGTAAAAAATTAGTGTACTGAGCATCGAAAAATTATATAATAGTCTTATTAACATACCATACCGGGGCTGGGAAGGTGGCTCAGTGGTAGAGCGCTTGCTTTGCATACATGAGGCCCTGGGTTCAATTCCTCAGCACCACATAAGTAGAAAAAAAGGCAGAAGTGGCGCTGTGGCTCAAGTGGTAGAGTGCTAGCCTTGAGCTGAAGAGCTGAGGGACAGCGTCCAGGCCCAGAGTTCAGGCCCACAACTGGAACCAAAAAAAAAACAAAAACCCAAAACATACCATACCACATGGAATTTCACCCATTTAAAGTGTATCCTAGCCAGGTGCTGGTGGCTCACACCTGTAATCCTAGCTACTCAGGAGGCTGAGATCTGAGGATCTAGGTTTGAAGTCAGCCCAGGAAGGAAAGTCCGTGAGACTCTTATCTCCAATTAGCCACCAGAAAACCAGAAATGACGCTGTTGCTCAAAATGGTAGAGCACTAGCCTTGGGCAGAAGAGCTCAGGGATAGCACCCAGGCCCTGAGCTCAAGCCCCATGACCAACTAATAAATAATAATAATAATATAAAACCTCCATTTTGAATCTTTAATGCCCATTACCATGGGGAGCAAGAATGTTTTCTCTTTTTCTTTCTCCCTACTCTAACCCTACTATAGTAAAACAAATCCGTAACCCTCTCTGTCTTGTAAGACACCCGGAAAAGCTTTTCACAAGTGGATCTCAAGGACCTGAGTTCTGAGTGTAAATTGAGAAGCCCACACCAATGCCGCCCTCCAGTATTACGACGAAGCTGAGGGTTTAGAGCTCAGCGGCCCATCAGTGCTTGATCTTGTGACGTCGTGTGGAGCGGCCCTGGATTCCACTCCTAGCACCATCACCACCCAAACCAGAAAACGCAGCCATCCAGCCATGTGTCCACGTGAACAGAGGCGCTCCGGTCTCCAGTCATCAGTATTTAGCGAAGCTGGGCTTTTTGTTTTGCTTGTTTGTGGGTGCTGAGGGTGGAACGCAGGGCCTCCTACATGGACGGACAGGGCTCCTTCAGAAGCCACATCCCCAGTCTCGGCCTCTCCATGGTGCTTCTCAGCGCCATCCAGGGCTGGAAGCGGATGGGGTGTCACTTGCTCAGAGCTGCTTGACAACTGACAGATACAAAGGGAAACGAGGAAGGGAGTGATATTAGGAAGGCAACGCACAAGGTCTAGCATGGAGCACACGCCGAGAGCCCTTGTCTTCTTCACGGACGTAGGACTTTCAGGGCAGGCTGTAAGCAGCCTTTTTGGTGTGATTTTTTAAAATGGTATTTTGTATCTACCCACAATAAGATATTCATGTGTCACTGGGAAAATGCTTGTGAAGCCACTGCTCGAAGCCACCTTCACTAATGGAGGTGCCAGCCCTGATACACTCTGTGGGTGTGCCCTTGACCCTGAAATGAAATATTCACATTATTTTTTTCTTCTTTGTTCTTAAGCACAGAACTAGAGATTCTGCCAGGAATTGTAGAGAAGAGGAAGGATGAAGTGTGTGTGTGTGTGTGTGTGTGTGTGTGTGTGTGTTTGAGCAGAAAGGAGGGGTTCTCAGTTGACATCTGGGGAATCATACATATTCATGAGGACAGGGATTGGACCCAAGGTCTCAGAGCATGCTGGGTACTTTCCCGGCCAGCCTGTTACTAGGCAGAGTTCCTAAGAGCTGGGGCTCCCTCCCTTTGCTGGTAGTTTCCTCCCCCAGATGTCTGACCAGATACCTTCTGTCTTCCTTGTAAGGAGAGCACTTGTATCTCTGAGTTTTCCAGAAAATCCTTCCATGGTCTCCCCCTGCATTGTATAGGAGAGTACTTCCCAGTTTCAGGGGAAGATAATTTACACTCAATCAGTCTTTCTCAGAGTAGTTTGGTGTGTCGTAGAGGATGAGAGTGCATATTCCCAGGCCCACAGTTCAGACACTAGATAAAGATTTCTGAGCCAGGCGGTAGCTCATGCCTGTAATCCTAGCTACTCAGGAGGCTCAGATCTGAGAATCACAGTCCAAAGCCAGCCCGGGCAGGAAAGTCCGTGAGACTCTTATCTCCAATAAACCACTAGAAAACCCAAAGTTGCACTGTGGTTCAAGTGGTAGAGCGCTCACTTTGAACTGAAGAGTGCAGGGACAGTGCCCAAGCCCAGAGTTCAAGCCCCACGACCTACAAATAAATAAATAAATAAATATTTCTGGGGTGGCATCACAGAAGTTACATTTTAAAAGTCTGAGAGTAAAGCTGGTGGCTCGTAACTGTAATCCTAGCTACTCAGGAGGCTGAGATCTAAGGATCATGGTTCAAAGCCAGCCCTGGCAGGAAAGTCCCTGTGAGACTCTTATGATCCACAAAAACAGCCAGAAGTGGAACTGTGGCTCAAAGGGGTAGAGTACTAGCTGTGAACAAAAGAGCTCAGGGACAGCGCCCAGGCCCTGGGTTCAAGCCCCAGGACCAGCAAAAAAATAAAATTAAAAGTTTGAGAGTAATTGCTGTGTTTGGTTAAGTTGGAATGCACCTTGACTTTAATGAGCAATTAAAGGAAAATGAATAATAGACACATTTTTCTTTCTTTTTTTTTTTAGGGGGGGGTCTGGTCGTGGGGCCTGAACTCTGGGCCTGGGCACTGTCCCTCAGCTATTCAGCTCAAGACTAGCGCTCTACCATTGCACCACAGCGCCACTTCTGCCTTTTTTTCTTTTTGCTTATGTGGTGCTGAGGAATCGAACCCAGGGCCTCATGCATGCAAGGCATGTGCTCTACCACTGAGCCACCTTCCCAGCCTGGACACATTTTTCAAATTGTCAAGGCTGACCTACCTGAATGTTTATTTATTGCTCATCTCAAGCCTTGAGCTCCGGGCCCTGCACTGCCTTGTTCAGCTTAGTTTGTTTGCTCCATGGCTGGGGCTCCACCCCAGAGCCACAACCACAGCTTGGCCTTTTGCTGTTCAATTGGAGAGACAGTCCTGTGGAAACCCCAAACCCCTTCAGGTTGCAGACTCCTGAATAAGCTAGAATTACAGGCATGAGCCACAAGCACTGAGCTACTATTGTCTCTTTATATTTAAGTTTATATGTGTATAGTGTGTAGTGTGTATAGTGTGTCCTTTTCTTGTTTTTTGCGCTGCTCAGGATCAAACCCACCTAAGGACATCCCATTGTGGCCCTGTTTCATGTTAATTTAATTTTTTTATTTCGTGTGTCAGTCCTGGGGCTTGAACTCAGGGCTTGGGCACTGTCCCTGAGCATTTTTTCACTCAAGTCCAGTGCTCTACCTCTTGAGCCACAGCTCCACTTCCAATTTTGTTTTCCTTTTTAGTACTTAATTGGAGATAAGATTCTCACAGGCTTTTCTGCCCACCTGGGCTGGCTTTGAACTGGAAGCCTCAGATCGTAGCCTCCTGGGTAGCTAGGAATACAGGTGTGAGCCACCAACACCTGGCTGGCTAGTTTTTAAAGATAAATCCCAATGGAGCACATACCGGGAGAAACATTCCTTCCTTCACCCACTGCCTTGCACTTGGGCTCCTGCCATATATATGGAATCCATTTCTGGACTCTCTCTACCTCTGTGTTTATCTTTATTCCACGTTGATGTTGTCTGAATGGCTGTAACTTACATTGCCATGATATCTTGTCATGTAAGTCACCTTATACTTTCCTGTTTTTCAAGATCTTCTAGGCTATTCTAGGTCAGGTGCACTTATAAATTTTAGGGTTAGTTTGTAGTTTTTCTGGCTCTTTTAATCCCTTATCTCTTAGGCTTTATCATACCCAATACCTGCCTCTAAGGCAGTAGTGCTGTCCCAGGGCCTCTTCGTCTGGATTGGAGGGTCTCCTTCTCCTTGGCCTCCGGCAGTTTCAAGTAACTGACTAGTTTGACCCAGAAGCAGCAGTTCAAGGCTGCACAGAGAAAGCTCAGGCTCAGGGTCCAGACGCCAACTAGCTCTGTGGACTCCTTACTTGTAGCTCCTGGTTTGGGTCCTTAATTGGAGCCTGAAAGCTATTCTACCACTAGACAGAAATACATGCGCAAGTTAAAAATCTGGTAAATATGGTATTGTGTGCTTCGTGAAAGATGGATTCTACAGTGGGAAGGGTTTAGTGCAAATAAAACTGGAGCTCCATTTCACTACTCGTAAGGAAACACATTCCAAATGGATCAAAGATTCACGTGTTGGGGCTGGGAAGGTGGCTCAGTGGTAGAGCACTTGCCTTGCATGCCTGAGGCCCTGGGTTCGATTCCTCAGCACCGCATAAGCAAAAAGAAAAGAGCCGGAAGTGGTGCTGTGGCTCAAGTGGTAGAGCGCTAGCCTTGAGCTGAAGGGCTGCGGGACAGCACCCAGGCCCAGAGTTCAGACCCCACAACTGGACCCAGAAAAACAAAAAACAAAACAAGACAAAGATTCACGTGTTAAGAATGGAAACAGTGCTGAGTGCTGGTGGATCACACTTGTAATCACACTTGTAACCCCAGCTACTCAGGGGGCTGAGGTCTGAGGATTGTGATTTGAAGCCAGCCCAGGAAGGATAATCTGTGAGATTCTTTTTTTTTTTTTTCGGTCGTGGGGCTTGAACTCTGGGCCTGGGCGCTGTCCCTCAGCTCTTAAGCTCAAGGCGAGCGCTCTACCACTTGAGCTACAGCGCCACTTCCGGTTTTCTGGTGGTTTATTGGAGATAGGAGTCTCACAGTCTCTCCTGCCCGGGCTGGCTTTGAACCGCGATCCTCAGATCTCAGCCTCCTGAGTAGCTAGGATTACAGGCGTGAGCCACCAGCGCCCGGCATTCTGTGAGATTCTTATCTCCGATTAACCACCAAAAAGTTGGAAGTAGAGCTGTGGTTCAAATGGTAGAGCTCTAGCCTTGAATGAAAAGACTCAGGGACAGTGCCCAGACCCTGAGTTCAAGCCCCAGGACGGGTACTAAAAAATAAATTCCAAACTAAAACAGGTGAATGTTATAAATTATACCTTGATAAAGATGAGTAAAATTATTAAAATATAACAAAACTATATTTGAAATTAGAGTATCAAAGATATATAGATGTTATATATAATAATAATGATTGGTAATATATAATATATGACATTAATATTCTGTTTGCTTAAACAGGAAAAACAAAATGAGACATTCCTTTCATGTGGAAAATGGTTTGATCAACTTGGAACTTGTGTGCCATCTGGTGGACAGAATTGGAAGTGCGAAGCTGCAGCAAAAAGGATTGAGCCTGAAAGTGCTCTATTCTCCCCCTCCCCTCCCACCCGCCCCATTTGCTTTTGTGCTGCAGTTAATTGGAGATAAGAGTTTCATACACTTTGCTGCTCTGGCTGGCTTAGAAGCTCACTCCTCAGATCTCAGCGTCCAGATAGCTAGGATTACAGCAATGAGCCGCCAGCACCTGGCCCCATCCTCTTTTTTTCTGCTGGGAAAAATTCACTCCTTCAACTACTGGTAAAATCAAGACCATATCTAAAATTTATCTCAACTTCTAGTTTTCAGTTCTGTAATTCTCTGCTTTGATCTGCCTGTACTTTTTTTTTTTTTTCAGTCCTGGGCCTTGAACTCAGAGTCTCAAGCTCTTGCTCAGCTTTTTTGCTCACTGTTGGTGTTCTACCACTTGAATCATGCCAACAGTTACGGCTTTTTCTGGTTAATTGGAGATAGGGCTCTTAGATTTGTCTACCTGGGCTGGCTCTGAACTGTGATCCTCAGATCCCAATGTCCTGAGATCTAGGATTATAGAGATGAGTCACCAATACCCAGTTAATGATTTCTTCCTTTGTGCTTTTTAAAAATCTTTTCTTGGGCTGGGATGTAGCTCAGTGGCAAAGCGCTTGCCTAGCAAGTGCAACGTCCTGGGTTCAATCCCCAGTACCAAAAAAAAAGATAAAATCTTTTCTCTCCTCTTCCTCCTCCTCCAGTTTCCTTCTTCCTGAGACAGCATGTCTCTATGTAACTCAGTCTTTCCTCAAACCCATAATCCTCCTGCCACAGCCTGAGTACTGGAATTACAGGGATGCACTACCATGTCTGTCTGTGTCTGCTTCTTTATATGGACCAGGACCAGAGTCTATTCTTTGGCTGTATGAGGTAGGGTCCTTTGTTATAATTTTGCAGATGAAGTTCAGGGCTTTGTAGTCACTTGCTTAGGAGGTCACAGTCAAGAGAGGTTAGAGCCTGGGTTTGAAGTCGAATCGATTCGATTTCAGAGTCAGCACTGTTGTTAATTCTGTCAAAAGTGCAGGAAACTAGCCAGGCGCTCACACCTATAATCCTAGTTACTCCGGAGGCTGAGATCTGAGGATCATGATTCAAAACCAGCCCCAACAAGAAAGTCTGTAATTCCCTTCCCTGCCCTGCCCTTCCTTCCTCTTTCCTTCTTTTTTTTTTCTTTTCTTTTCTTTCTTTCTTTTTCTCAGTCCTGGGCCTCGAACTCAGGACCTGGGCACTGTTCCTGAGCTTCCTTTGCTCAAGGCTAGTACTCTACAACTTAAACCATGGTACCACTTCTGGCTTTTTCTGTTTATATGGTACTGAGGAATGGAACCCAGGGATTCATGCATGCTAGGCAAGCACTCTACCACTAAGCAACGTATCTCCCATTAACCACCAAAAATCCAAAATAAAAGTGGAGATGTAGAAACAAACAAACAAACAAGGGACTGTGGCTCAAGTAGTAGAATACAAGCCTTGAGTGAAAAAATACTACCCAAGGGCATAAGACTCTGAGATCTAGTCCTAGTACTGGCACAAAAATAAAGGCTGCAGAGAAAAACCAGAAGAGTTATTGGTGGAGAGATCTAGAACCACCACCATGTCCCCAGCAGTTGAAGCACAGGGAGAAACTTCTCACCAGAGCAAATCTGCCTCTGAATGAAGTACATACTTGCCAGGATTAAGTTGAGAAAATGGGAATACCTGATGCATGTTGAGCAAGCACCACCCCATAATACCTTCTCTCAGAGTTTCAAGGATGGACATTTGGCTCCTCGGCTTGTTTGACTGGAATGACCTTTCCAAGGTGTGGAGGCTGCCATCCAGGGGGCAGAGGACAGGCACTGAGCTGCAACCTTGCTTCATTCCTAGGCTCTGAGAACAAGGGAGAGAAATGGGAGAAGAGAAGGAATAATTCCTCCCACCTGCAGGTTAAACTGGCTTCCAGCATACAAGGAAATATATTCCACTAAGGGTGCTAACCTCAGGTTCCAGAAGTGTCTGTCAGCAGGTCCACACCATGTTCTGGCCTGGCCAAGTGAAGGGAGCCTATGCACAGCCTCCCAGCATTTCTCTGGTGCTGTGCCAACCAAGGTAACCTAAAAACAGAACTGAGTAACGCGACAGCAGCAGCCCTTGCCAGGTGCCTCCCGTGACCCCCTCCGCAGGGTGCTGTGTTTTTCCATTCTGGGAAAATTTTGAAAATCCCAGGTGACTCCCCCATCTCTCTCTCTCTCTCTTCTTCCCCTTCCCCACCCCCTCTCTTTTACTAGTCCTAGGGCGCTGTCCCTGAGCTTCTTTTGCTCAAGGGTAGCATGCTACCACTCGAGCCACAGCGCCACTTCCAGCTTTTTCTGTGTTTGTGATACTGAGGAATTGAACCCAGGGCTTCATGCACGCTAGGCAGGCATGCTACCACGGAGCCACATTCCCTGCCCCCTCCATCTCTCACTTGCACCAAAGGTGAACCCCAGGTCTCCTCCCTCCACTCCCATCTCAGCCAGGTCACTTTCCTCTCAGAGAGATCCAGGGGTCAACTTACTTGAGGCTCCCACCCTTCCCTTCCTTGTTGGTTATAGTATGGTGACGGTGACGTTCTCCCTGAGATAGAATGACCAGATTTAGCAAACAAAAATACAGGACATCGAACTGAATTTGAATTTCAGATAAATAATCATGTATGAGTATGTTCCCAATGTTACACTGTGTTTTGTCTGATAAACTTTATCTTGGGGAATATTTAAATGTTTCCCAATAACCTCAGCCAGAGTGAGCAAAAGGGTTGTTTGGTTTTGTTTTTCTTTTTTCCTGTCATGGGGCTTGAACTCTGGGCCTGAGCGCTGTCCCTCAGCTCTTCAGCTCAAGGCTAGCACTCTACCACTTGAGCCACAGTGCCACTTCCAGCTGTTTCTGCTTGCCTTTTCTTTCTTGCCTGCCTGGGCCTGCCAAGATCCTCAGATCTCAGCCTCCTGGGTAGCTAGGATTACAGGCGTGAGCCACCGACGCCCAGTTTAAGCAAAGTTTTATTTACTTATTTACTGTGTCACCCTGGGTCTTGAATTCAGGGCCTGTGAGATGAACTATTTTTTTTTTTTTTGCCAGTTCTGGGGCTTGAACTCAGGCCTTGGGCACTGTCCTGAGCTTCTTTTGCTCAAGGCTAGCACTCCACCACTTGAGCCACATCACCACTTTTGGCTTTTTCTGTGTATGTGGTACTGAGGAATCGAACCCAGAGCTTCATTCATGCTAGGCGAGCATTCTACCACTAAGCCACATTCCCAGTCTAACCTGGGCTTTTTATCCCTCCAAAGCTGGGGCTCTATCTCAAGGCTAGCGCTCTACCACTTGAGCCACAGCGCCACTTCCGGCTTTTTCTGCTTATGCGGTGCTGAGGAATCGAACCCAGGGCTTCATGCGTGCAAGGCAAGCACTAGCCAGCGCTCCACTTCGGGCTTTCTAGTAGTTCACTGGAGATCAGCGGGTTAGGAAAGATCGGAGAGTCTCTCACAGATTTCCCTGCTCAGGTTGGCCTCGAACCTTGATCCTCGGATCTCAGAGTCCGGTGTAGCTAGGATGACCGGGGTGAGCCCCCAGCGTAACCTAGTGTCCACGTGAGGCACCCCCCGGGGTGGCTGGGCCCGGGGAGGGGGCTCTCCGCCCTCTTTTCCGTACTTTCCTGGGGTCGGGGTTCCTGAGGATTCCCCTTTCCTCAACAACTCAACAGTTAATCCAAGCCCGGCTTTTGGCTTCGTTTCGTGTTTTCAGGGCGTTGGGGCTGGGCAGGTGGCCCGGTGGAGGGGTGCGAGCCGGCGCGCCTGGCCCGGGCCTCGATCCCTCCGCGCCGCCTAGGCCGGCCGAACTGGTTCTTCGGGACAGAGGTCCAATGGGATAAAGAGGCGGGGCCGGCCCGGCCCTGACTTCGGCCCAGACCTTTCTCCTGCTCTTCCCCGGTGCAGTAGCATTTCCCACTTGTCAGCTGATTTCCCGGAGCGGGACAGATTAGAGGGGCGCCGGGGACGGGAGACGGGTTGGGGAGCACTTCCGCTCCTGCGCGCGCACGCACGCGCGCATAGTCTCGGCCCCAGCCCCTCGACTATCGCGATACCGCGGCCGGCTCGACGCTGGCCCTTTAACAGCCCCTTCCCGGGGGCCCGACCGGCGCGTGCGCACTGCGGTTCTGCGCTTGTCATCATGGCGACGCGGGGCCATGTGCAGGACCCTAACGACAGGCGCCTCCGGCCCATTTACGGTGAGTGCCTGGGGCCAGCCTGGTCAGCAGCCCGTCACGCCGAGGCCTGCCCTGCCCGGGGCCAGGGCCCGGGAGGGGTACTGAGGGAGCG
>NW_012267282.1:5418756-5421127 GCF_000151885.1 Dipodomys ordii | reverse complement strand
CCGGCCGGCCTCGTCCCCGCGGGCTTTAAGGTAGATCTGGGATTGGAACCGCGAAGCCACGACCGCAGGCGCCCAGCCCGGAGCTGAGTGTGCGGCGGGCTGCCCGGCAGCGGGGACTTCTGTCGCCAGACGCCCCCCGCCCCCATTTCCTTCCCCTCAGACGGGGGGGGCGCAGGGGGCGAAGCCTCAAGGTCAAAGGTTTTTGCAGAGGTAGTCTCGGAAGGCACAGGGATGAGCACTGTCGGGGTGTGTGTGTGTGTGAGCACTGTCTGTGCGTGTGTGAGCACTGTCGGTGTGTGAGTGTGAGTGTGTGGACTGTCGGTGTGTGAGTGTGTGTGAGTGTGTATGTGAGGACTCGGTGTGAGTGTGTGAGGACTGTCGGTGTTGTGTGTGAGGACTGTCGGTGTTATGTGTGAGTGTGAGGACTGTCGGTGTTATGTGTGAGTGTGAGGACTGTCGGTGTGAGTGTGTGAGGACTGTCTGTGTGTGTGAGACTGTCGGTGTGTGAGTGTGAGTGTGTGAGGACTGTCGGTGTGTGTGTGTGGACTGTTGGTGTGTGAGTGTGAGTGTGTGAGGACTGTCGGTGTGTGTGTGTGGACTGTTGGTGTGTGAGTGTGAGTGTGTGGACTGTCGGTGTGTATGTGAGGACTCGGTGTGAGTGTGTGAGGACTGTCGGTGTTGTGAGGACTGTTGGTGTTATGTGTGTGTGTGAGGACTGTCGGTGTGTGAGCGTGAGTGTGTGAGGACTGTCGGTGTTGTGTGAGTGTGTGAGGACTGTCGGTGTGTGTGTGAGGACTGTCGGTGTGTGTGTGTGTGAGGATTGTCGGTGTGAGTGTGTGGACGTCGGTGTGTGTGTGTGAGGACTGTCGGTGTGTGAGTGTGAGGACTGTCGGTGTTGTGTGTGTGAGTGTGAGGACTGTCGGTGTGTGAGTGTGAGGACTGTCGGTGTGTGTGTGTGGACTGTCGGTGTGTGTGAGGACTGTCGGTGTTATGTGTGAGTGTGAGGACTGTCGGTGTTGTGTGAGTGTGTGTGGACTGTCGGTGTGTGTGTGTGAGGACTGTCAGTGTGTGAGTGTGTGTACGTGTGAGGACTGTCGGTGTGTGTGGACTGTCAGTGTGTGTGTGTGAGGACTGTCGGTGTGTGTGTGAGTGTGTGAGCACTGTCGGTGTGTGTGTGGATTGTCGGTGTGTGTGAGTGTGTGAGGACTGTCGGTGTGTTGTGAGTGTGTGAGCACTGTCGGTGTGTGTATGAGTGTGTGAGGACTGTCGGTGTTGTGTGTGTGAGGACTGTCGGTGTGAGTGTGAGGATTGTCGGTGTTGTGAGTGTGAGGACTGTCAGTGTGTGTGTGGACTGTCAGTGTGTGTGAGGTCTGTTGGTGTGTGAGTGTGAGGACTGTCGGTGTGAGTGTGAGGACTGTCAGTGTTGTGTGTGAGTGTGAGGACTGTCTGTGTGTGTGTGTGGACTGTCGGTGTTGTGTGTGTGTGTGAGGAGTCGGTGTTGTGTGTGTGTGTGGACTGTCGGTGTGTGTGTGAGGAGTCGGTGTTGTGTGTGGACTGTCGGTGTTGTGTGAGGACTGTCGGTGTTGTGTGTGTGTGAGGACTGTCGGTGTTGTGAGTGTGTGTGTGAGGACTGTTGGTGTTGTGTGTGAGGACTGTCGGTGTTGAGTGTGTGAGGACTGTCGGGGTTGTGTGTGTGAGGACTGTCGGTGTGAGTGTGTGAGGACTGTCGGTGTGTGTGTGTGAGGACTGTTGGTGTTGTGAGTGTGTGAGGACTGTCGGTGTTGTGGGTGTGTGTGTGAGGACTGTCGGAGTTGTGGGTATTCGTGTTTCTGGCTCAGTGGATCCTGCTTTTTGTGTGTGTGTGCGTGATCGAGTCCTCTCACATCTGATCCCAGTAACAATTCTGTGAGGTGGGTAACAATAAAGTGTAGAGAATACAAGTAAGTCCCCATTCTTAGTGTTTTCATTAATGTATTTCATATTCTTGGCCTTTTATATGGAATTTTCCATTTAATCGGTACACATTGTTTGGGGGGGTTCATGTTTCTGCCCCTTTAATTTTTTGGGGAGTGCTGGTACTAGGGCTTGAATTTAGGGACGCACTCTCTCTTAGTTTGTTAGTGTAAAGCTAGTGCTCTGCCACTTGAACCACATCTCTACTTCCAGCATTTTGCTGCTGTATTAGAAATAGAGTTTCAGGGATTTTTTTTTTCTGCTTGGACTGGCTTCAAACTTCAATCCTTAGATCTCAGCCTACAGACTTTTTTTTTTTTTTTTTGACAGTTTAGAAAACTTGAAATCAGGGCTGGGAAGGTGGCTCAGTGGTAGAGCACTTGCCTTGCATGCATGAGGCCCTGGGTTCAATTCCTCA
>NW_012267282.1:5401376-5416951 GCF_000151885.1 Dipodomys ordii | reverse complement strand
GCATGCAAGGCAAGCGCTCTACCACTGAGCCACCTTCCCAGCCCCCATTAATATTCTTAAACAACTCTTAACCCTTGAGTTCTAATGTTTACTGGCTAGCAAGTAAACAAGGTGGTCTATGATGGAGCTTGTCCATTTAAAAGTTGAGTAATTCCATTGAGTGCTTACTTACTCTTGGGCTGCCTTATTAGGTGGAATTTTGGGGGTCATTGTAGGAAACTGAAGGCCAAGGAGATTAGCTTACCCTGTGTTGTATCAATAGATTGTAGATCTGGGATTGAACACCAATATGCTCACAGGAGAGCCCAGTGCTTCACCAAGTTCAGTTTACCATCATTAACTCTCTAAGACATCATAGGTACTGACTGCCAAGTGTCTTAGGATTTTACAGCTGTGGGAAACCTTGCCTGATACTTCAGCTCTTTCAAGATAGTATTTTTCTTTTCTTTTCTGTCATGGGGCTTGAACTCTGGGCCTGGGCGCTGTCCCTCAGCTCTTCAGCTCAAGGCAAGCGCTCTACCACTTGAGCTACAGCGCCACTTCTGGTTTTCTGGTGGTTTATTGGAGATAGGAGTCTTTCCCGCCCGGGCTGGCTTTGGATTTCAATCCTCAGATCTCAGCCTCCTGAGTAGCTAGGATTACAGGCATGAGCCACCGGCGTCCGGCTACATGCTGACTTTTTGAAATAGTTCTATTGTGCTATATAGTTTCTACTAGTTCTTTTTTTGTTGTTGGTCGTGGGGCTTGAACTATGGGCCTTGGGCGCTGTCCCTGAGCTTTTCAGCTCAAGGAGAGTGCTCTACCATGTGAGCCATAGTGCCACTTCCAGCTTTTTCTGTTGATGTGGTGCTGAGGAATGGGGCCCAGGGCCTCATGTTTGCGAGGCAAGCACTCTACCACTGAGCCACTTTCCCAACCCCTCCACTAGCTTTTGTACTCCTGTATGACTTGGTACTTTCTTCTACCATCAATGACTTAAATTTTTTTTCTTTTTTTTTTAGTTTGTTTTGGTGGGTTGTGGGGCTTGAATACTGTCCCTGAGCTTACAGTGCCACTTCTGGTTTTCTGGTAGTTTATTGGAGAAAAGAGTCTCATGGACTTTCCTGTCTGGGCTGGCTTTGAACCACAATCCTCATATCTCAGCCTCATGAATAGCTAGGATTACAGGCTTGAGCCTCTGGTGCCCAGCTTAATTTAAAAGTATTTTTAAGCCAGATGTGAGTGGCTCCTTGCTACTTAGGAGACTGATCCGAAAATGGAGGTTCAATGCTAGCCTGGGTAGGAAAGTCCTGGAGAAGACTTATCTCCAGTTAACGACTGCAAAACCATAAGAGGTGCTGTGATGTATAGTAATAGAGTACTAGCCTTGATGGAAAGAACTCAGGGACTGTGCCCAAGGCCCTGAGTTCAAGTCTCACAACAGACTCCCCCCCCCAAAAAAAAAAGTTTGATTCTGTTAAACGAAGTACCCTCTCACCACTTTTTAACCAATTGGAAGTGAAAATGATAGCCTGGTATTAGATTTAACAACTGTAGAATATGGGAATTACTAGGTTAGCAAATTGCAAAATAGGAATAGTGACATTTCAAAGTAGAATACATACTAGCACCCTTGGCCCATGCACAGATCCTTGTTCTAGCTGTTGTACCTCCAGTCTTTGACCAGCCTAGTTCAGGGATGCATGATTCCCAGCAGTGTCTTTTCAACAGCAATCACTTTTTTTTTTTGGAGGCGGGGGGGCGGTGGGCAGTTGTGGAGTTTGAACTCAGGGCCTGGGCACTGTCCCTGAGCTCTTTCACTCAAGGCTGGCACTGTACCATTTTGAGCCACAGTGCCAATTCCAGTTGTTTTCTGGTGTAATTGGAGATAAGAGTCTCATGGACTTTTTCTGCCCAGGCTAGCTTTGAATCATGATCCTCAAATCTGAGTAGCTAGCGTTGTAGGTATGAGCCACTGACATGATCACTTTGGTGAGTTTGAATTTTTCCTTTGAGTGTCTGGTCAAATGTCAGCAAGTTATTCTGCTTTTACTCATTAATGAAAGCTCCTGCATCCTCAATCAAAGGCGGTATTCATTCTGAACTTCTTTCCTGTTAAGTATGATTAAACCTTTGGCTGGGTGTCAGTGGCTCATGCCTGTACCCAAGAGGCAGAGGTTTGAGGATTGTGGTTTGAAACCACAAGACTCTTATCTCTAATTAACCAGCAAAAAGCTGCAAGTGGAGCTGTGGCTCAAGTGGTATAGCGCTAGCTAGCCTTGTGCAAAAAAAGCTCAGAGACGATGTCCAGGCCCAGAGTTCAAATTCCAGGACTGGCATAAAAGCAAAATAACTTTATGAGTTTTGTCTGCTTTCCCTAAGTATTGTGGTAGTGAAGACTTTTGATTTTCTGTAGAAAAATTACTTCATACAACCTATTTTTTTCTTCACTACTTCTTTGTTGTTTTTGGTGGTCATGGGGACAGAGATTAGTGGCAGAGTGCTCAGGTGGCATGTGCAAGGTCCTGGGTTCTAGCCTCAATACTGAGGCGGGGGCTGGGGGAAGCTTTTTTTTTTTTTTTGGTCGGTCATGGGACTTGAACTCTGGGCCTGGGCGCTGTCCCTCAGCTCTTCAGCTCAAGGCGAGCGCTCTACCACTTGAGCTACAGCGCCACTTCTGGTTTTCTGGTGGTTTATTGGAGATAGGAGTCTCACGGTCTCTCCTGCCCGGGCTGGTTTTGAACCGAGATCCTCAGATCTCTCAGCCTTCTGAGTAGCTAGGATTACAGGTGTGAGCCACCAGCGCCCGGCAGCTTTTTTTTTTTTAAAGTACTCACCTTGAACTCAAGGCCTTGCTCTCTCACTTTGTTGTTGTTGTTGGGAGGGGGGGAGGGCTTGAACTAAGGGCCTACCCACTCTCTGAGCTTTTTAGCTCAAGGCTGTCATGGCTAGCTACCACTTTGAGCCACAGCACCACTTCTGGTTGTTAATTGGAGATAAGAATCTCGTAGACTTGTCTGCCCCAGCTGGCTTTGAACTACATTTGTCAGATCTCGGTTTCCTTAGTAGCTAGGATTACTGGTGTGAGCTACTGGTGCCTGGCTTACTTGTCTTTTTTTCCCTTTCCCCTCACACTTGAATCGCACATCTAGCCCAGCTAAGCCTTATAGTGTTTTGTTTTGTTTTACAGTGACATGTATTGTCATTTAAAAGGTAGTAGAACATTCTGAAAATTTTACCTTATTTGTTGAAAGGTATCCCCAGTCTTTGCATTGAGCTGCCTGGTGTGGTCCCTTTGTGTTTTGTTTCCTTTTTCCAGTCAAGGTCTGTTTATGTAGCACAGACGGGGCTGGAACTGTTTTTGTAGCCCAGTCTGGGCTTGAACTCTATTCTGCTTCCCCTTCCCAAGTGCTGGAATTACAGGCATGTACCTCTGTACCGGGCCATTGCTTATCATCTTTGTTGAATTAAAGGAAAGGTTCTTTCAGCCACTTTCTTTTTCTGCTCAAATAAGTATTGTTTAGTTACTTTGTACCATCTTACAGATAAGTGCATCTCTCTCTTTTTTCTTTGCTTTTTTTGAGGGGGGGGTCCGGTTGTAGGGCCTGAACTCTGGGCCTGGGTGCTGTCCCTCAGCTCTTCAGCTCAATACCACTTGAGCCACAGCGCCACTTCCGGCTTTTTTTCTTTTTGCTTATGTGGTGCTGGGGAATCGAACCCAGGGCCTCACACATGCAAGGCAAGCACTCTACCACTGAGCCACCTTCCCAGCCCTCTCTTTTTTCTTTTTGGCCAGTCCTGGGGCTTGAACTCAGGGCCTGGGCACTGTCCCTGAGCTTCTTTTGCTGAAGGGTAGCACTCTGCCACTTTTGCCATAGTGCCACATCTGGCTTTTTCTGCTTATGTGGTGCTGAGGAATGGAACCCAGGGCCTCATGCATGCAAGGCAAGCGCTCTACCACTGAGCCACCTTCCCAGCCCCCCAGTCCTTTTCTTTATCCTTTATTTTTTTTTGTGCTTTTTTTTTTTTTTTTGCTGGTCGTGGAGCTTGAACTCTGGGCCTGGGTGCTGTCCTGAGCTCTTCAGCTCAAGGCTATCACTCTACCACTTGAGCCATAGCACCTACTTCCAGCTTTTTCTGTGTATGTGATACTGAGGAATCCAACCCAGGGCCTCATGCATGCAAGGCAAGCACTCTACCCCTGAGCCACGTTCCCAGCCCCTGTGCATTTATTTTTATTTCTTTTTCTTTTGTTTTTTGATGCTGGTACTGGAGCTTGAACTAAGAGGCTCACATGCTTATGCTTAGCTTTTTCATTCAACCACTTGAGGTACACCTCCATTTCCAGCTTTTTCTGGTTAATTGGAAATAAGATTTGTCTGCCAAGGCTGGCTTTGAATCTTGGTCCTCAGATCTCAATGTGAGCCAGTGGGGCCCAGCATAAATTCCTTTCTTCATCCTGCATATTAACTTAGAACTTATTATAAGTTAGGCACAGGGAAGGTAAGGGAATGAGAACAACACAGACAAGATTCTGATTTTTAGGAGTTTGTAATCCCAACTGATTTTCATCTTTTGGTCATACTGGATCAGACCTAGGGTCTGCGATAAGTTTAGTTATGAAAGAAGAGCAGGAGTTAGGTGAAGAAATGAAGAGACAGGGAAGAAGACCCTGAGAAAGGAGCTTATTCCCCTTCCTTTTGACTTCCCTCTCCACCCCAGTGGTGACAAAGTTTGGGAGTGGTAGACAAGGGAGATGTAGGTGATAAGGCCACAGTGTGGTTATGCTATATGAACAGGTCTAGAGATCTAACATACAGGTTGAAGGCTATAGTTACTAGTAATATACTATAAGTGCACTAGTCACACAAGGTTACAGATTTGTTTGAGTGAAAGTTAATCTACTGTATATGTATGTCAGATATGCTGTGGTAGCTCATGCCTGTGATCCTAACTTCTCAGGGAGCTGAGAGTTGAGAATCTTGGCTTGAAGCCAGCATGGACAGAAAAGAAGTCCATGGGACTCTTGCTGTTCTTGTTGGTCGTGGGGCTTGAACTCAGGACCTGAGTGTTGTCCCTGAGTCTTTTGTAAAAGGCTAGCCTCTACCACTTTGAGCTACAACTCCACTTCCGTTTTTTTGGTAGTTAACTAGAGATTAGGGTCTCACAGACTTTCCTGCCTAGGCTGGCTTTGAACCATGATCCTCAGATCTGTCTCCTGAGTAGCTAGAATTGTTTGAGCCACCAGTACCTGGTGGTTAGTTCTTTTTTTTTTTTTTTTGGGTCCGGTCATGGGGCCTGAACTCTGGGCCTGGGAACTGTCCCTCAGTGCTTCAGCTCAAGGCTAGCGCTCTACCACTTGAGCCACAGCACCACTTCCTGCTTTTTTCTTCTTGCATATGTGGTGCTGGGGAATCGAACCCAGGGCCTTAGGCATTCAAGGCAAGCGCTCTACCACTGAGCCCCCTTCCCAGCCTTGCAATTGAACTCTGAGACTCATGCTTGCTAAGCAGGTCCTTTACCACGTGAACAACCCCCTCCCCCATTTTTGTATTTTTTGCTGTAGGAATGTAATGACTATAACATATTTTCTCTTTGTAGATTATCTTGATAATGGGAATAATAAAATGGCAATTCAGCAGGCAGACAAATTGTTGAAGAAACACAAGGATCTTCACTGTGCTAAGGTAAGTTTTTTTGAGCTCGAGTATTCATATATATGGTTATATTTGTAATTCTTAATTGGACTTTCCTTTTTTACAACTTTTTTTTCCTTTTATTTTATTTTTTTTTCCTTTTAGCAAAATTTTTTTAAGTATAAAGATAAGGTTAAAGGAGGGAGAAATAAAAACTTTTCCTGCTTCCCATGAAGGAGTTAAAGACTATTATTATTACTATTTTTTCCCCCAATCCTGGAGCTTGAATTCAGGGCCTGGGCCTTGTCCTGAGCTACTTTTTGCTAAAGGCTAGCACTCTACTACTTGAGCCACAGTACCACTTCTGGCTTTTTCTGTTTATGTGGTACTGAGGAATTGAACCCAGGGTTTCATGCATGCTAACCAAGCACTGTACCACTAAGCCACATTTCCAGCCCTATTACTATTTTTGGCAGTACTGGAGTTTGAACTTGGAGCTTGGGATTGTTTACATTTGCATTGAGCTTTCTAGGCAAATACTCCACCACTTGAGCCACATCTCCAGCTTTTTTTTTTTAAGTTCCTTAAAGGAAGGAGATGTTTGCTCTCTTTAGTATTTGTGCCATTTTAGAATATTTTATAGCATGCCCTATGTGGCTACTATACACTCTTAGTATGACTAAATTAAGGTTTGGCAGTTGGTACACTCCTGTAATCTCAGGGGACAGGAGGATCTTGAGTTGGAGGCAGTCCTGAGCAAAGGTACCAGCAAGTATTGTGTTTGTCTAGAATGTACAAGGCTTGAGGTTTGATCCCCAGAACAATGCGCCCCCCCCAAACAAACAAAAAACTACTCTCAAAAAACAAAAATAGCCAGGTACCAGTAGCTCATGCCTGTAATCCTAGCTACTTAGGAGGCTGAGATCTGAGGATTGCTGTTCAAAGCCAGCCTGGGCAGGAAAGTCCATGAAACTCTTATCTCCAATAAACCACCAGAAAACCGGAAGTGGCGTTGTAGCTCAAGTGGTAGAGCGCTCGCCTTGAACTGAAGAGCTGAGGGACAGCGCCCAGGCCCAGAGTTCAAGCCCTACAACTGACCAAAAAAAAAAAAACTAAGCAAATAGGAAGAAATCTTAAATTATATTCAATGTTTAAATTTAAGATTGTGCTGATCCATAAACTGCCACATAAGCTTGCCTTAGGGATTGACCTTGAACTCTCCATTTCTTTCTCCTGTCTCAGCTTTTCCTTTTCTTCTTTTGGTGGTCTTGGAGCTTGACTCAGGACCTGGGAGCTGTCCCTGAACCTCTTTGTGCTCAAGGCTAGTGTTCTACCACTGGAGCCACAGTGCCACTTCTAGCTTTTTCTGAGTGGTTAATTGGAGATAAGAGTCTCACAGACTTTGCTGTCTGGGCTGGCTTTGAACCATGATCCTCAGATCTCAGCCTCTGAGTAGTTAGGATTACAGGCATGAGCCACTGGCACCCAGCTCAGCTTTTCATTTTAAAAATGGATTTGGTAGGACACATTGCTAAAGTGGTAGATTGCTTATCTAGCAAGTATGAAGCTCTTAGTTCAAACCACAGTACTGCCCCCCCATCCTCAAAAAAGAAACAGGCAAAACTGACATTTCTTTCCTTGCTGGTAGGTCCTAAAGGCAATTGGTTTACAGAGAACTGGAAAGCAAGAGGAAGCTTTCACTCTGGCTCAGGAAGTGGCCGCTCTGGAGCCCACAGATGACAACTCACTCCAAGCACTGACCATTCTCTACCGGGAGATGCATCGGCGTATGTTGCTTTCTTTCCACTGTGAAGCATAGGCTTTCCCCTTTTCTGAGGACTTCTCTATTTGCTTTGTCTGGTTTAGGTATCAGCCATGATTTACATGATGACAGTAGTTAGATTGACACAGTAGCCAGGGCTTGTTGATGGAAGCTCTTGAACGGAAAATATATTTACGACAGTTAGGTTCCATGAAGTGGAATGAAGTTTTAAGTGAGGTTATTTTTGTCATTGTGATTTGCTAAATGAAGTCTTTTCCCCTTGTTTTCACTTTTGTTTTTGGTGCTAGTACCAGGGCTTGAGCACTCCGCTGTGTCACTTGAGCCACACCTCTACTTCTGTCTTTGCCTGGATATCTTTTGTGGGTCAGAGTCTCATGGACTGACCTTTCCTGCCAAGGCTGGCTTTGAGCCTCAATATCCAGATTTTATGTCTCTGAGTATCGAGTCTAGTGGAACTAAAACAATTTAACAATGAAGTACTAGGGGAAAGAATTAGGAAGGAGACAGAGCGGGTCCTGGCTGCTGTTGTATGCTGTAAATGTAATGAGGTGATCTGAGCTACTTTGTGCTTCTGCCAAACAACAGCTAGTAGAGTCAGTAGCAGCCAGATGCTGGTGGGTCATGCCTGTGCCTGAGATTTGAGGATTGCAATTTGAAGCCAATCTAGGAAAGAAAGTCTGTGAAACTCTTATCTCCAATTAGCTATCCAAAAAGCTAGAAGTGGAGCTGTGGCTCTAGTGGGCTAACCTTGAGTAAGAAAAAGCTCAAGGAGAGTACCCAGGCCTTGAGTTCAAGCCCCAGGACCTGTACACATACACATCAAAAAAAACAAAGTGAATGTCAGATGATGTAAAGGCAAAGCGAATGCGTTCCTCCTCCTCACTGGTAGCACACCTCCATTTGTACCAAATAGGGAGAACATTAAATGCTGTTAGGATTTGCTTTGATTATTGAAGCATGCTGAAATTTTTATTTCTCTTTGTCTTAGCGGAGTTAGTTACAAAACTTTATGAGGCAGCTGTGAAGAAAGTTCCCAATAGTGAGGAATACCACTCGCACCTCTTCATGGCCTATGCCAGAGTGGGGGAATACAAGAAAATGCAACAGGTAATTGAGCCCCGTATCCATCGGGCTGTGGGGTCACTGTTAAGTGGTAATGTGGTTTAATTGCTGTGTTGTGTGTGTGTATAGAATTAAAATTATATGTTGGTTTGTGGTGATCAGCCACATTTATTAAAGGTGTCTTATTTGAGAAAGAGTTGATTGCTCTTGTGTGGCTTAATGGTATGTTTTGTTTGGTTTCGGTAACTGTCCTACTGCATCAGATAGCAATCTGAAATGAATAGACTATCGGGAGAATAATTTTAAAGTTTCATCTAGTTTGTAAATTTAAGTGTTTGTAGCCTTCTGGATTTTGTTTTTGTTTTTTAAATTTTAGGTGGCACTTGGGTTTGAACTTAGGCCTCATGTTTAACTAACGCAATGCTGCTGAGCCATGCTCTCTGGACAACTCTTATCTGCTGGGGTTTTTATTTTTGTTCATTATTGTTGTGGTTGTTTTTAAATTTGTACCAGCACTGGAGCTTGAATTCAGTGCTTTGCACTCTTGGTTTTCTCTACTCAAGACTGATACTCTTCTGCTTGAGCCACGGCTCCACTTCTGGCTTTTGGCTTATTTACTTGAGATAAGAATCTCATGGACGTTTCTGCCCAGGCTGGCTTTTTGCCTCAATCCTTAGATCTCACCTCCTGAGTAACTAGGATTACAGGCTTGAACTGCTAGGGCCAGGCCATGGTGAGATTTTTTAGAAGGGGAAAAAAAGTCTTCATTGTTTGAGTGACTTTTTGTTTTTAATATTTTCCTGAGGCAGCTTCTTGCCAGTTAGTGTTTTGTGTGTGTATTTGAGGGGCTTCATCTGGACATGGACCTGTCTGAACTAGTGTATTGATAAAGCTGACATTAGAGAGGAATGAAACACCCACACAAAAAGCTCATTAACAGTTACGATGTCAGACTGTTTCTAACGGTTTTCATCCCATTCCTCCAGTGTGTGTACCCCAGTCTCAGCTACAGGGACTTCAGGCCATCCTAGGCTGTCTGTCCAATCCTTTGGAATATACTCCATATTGCTTTCAGACCTCTTCTCTTTTTGATCTACCTCATCCTTGTTTAATGCCTCCTTTCTTCCTGTTTTCTGTCTGCACAGTAGTGCTAACATAGAATTCCCTGAAAAGTTGATTTATATGTATCATTTTCCTGCTTTCTATAGAGTCCTTTTCGAAAACTTCTCAACAAAGGTACCCACAGTCTGCCTTGCAACCCCTTTTCCTCCCTCCCTCCCTCCCTCCCTCCGTCCCTCCGTCCCTCCCTCCCTTCCTTCCTTCCTTTTTTCTGTGCCAGACCTGGGGCTTGAACTGAGGGTCTGGGTGTTGTCTCTGAGCTTTTCTATTCTACCACTTGAGCCTACAGCTCCACTTCTGGCTTTTCCCCCCACAAGTTGATTGGAGATTAGACTCATGGACTTTCTTGCCTGGGCTGGCCTCAACCTTGCTCCTCAGATCTTAGTCTCCTGAGTAGCTAGGATTATAGGTGTGAACCACTGGCACATGGATTTTGAATTCCATCTTATGCTTGCTAGGTGCTTGCTAGGTGTTTGCAAGGTGCTTGCTAGGTTCTTGCTAGGTGGGCTCTACCACCTGAGCCATGCCTCCAAAGATCTCCCCCACCTTTTAAAAATTGTGCTAGAGATTATAATTAGGTCCTTGCACATACACGCTGAGCAGGTATTCTATTACTGAGCTACATCTCAGCCCTTTATTTTTTTATTTTTTTTTAGGGGTTCTGGGACTTGGACACAGGCCCCGTGTTTGCTAAGCTACCTCTGAACTTCACCTAGATTTTTTTTTTACTTACTTTGATATTTTTCCCATCTTAGAACTGATGTAGTTACTTACCCCCAGCCAAATATTTGTTCTTGCATCCACAGCCTCACCTCAGGTCTTTGCCTGGCAGCACCTGTCTGACTGCTGAACGAGTGCTGCTTCCTAGAGGCTTTACACATACCAGTCTCCTCCCAGTTTTCCTTAAAGAAAGTAGAAAGGAAATAAACTTAACTAAATTTTTCTTGGAAAAACCTACCATACCATGGTGTTTTTTGTTTTTTTTTTGCCAGTCCTGGGGCTTGAACTCCGGGCCTAGGCACTGTTCCTGGGCTGCTTTTGTTCAAGGCTAGCACTCTACCACTTGAGCCACAGCACCACTTCCAGCTTTATCTCTTTTTGTGGTATTGAGGAATTGAGCCCAGGGCTTCATGCATGCTAAGCAAGTACTCTACCACTGAGCCACATTCCCCGCACTGCCATGGCATTTTAGTATGCATTTTTATTGTTAATTAAATTGCAGTTGTGTATTTATCATATCTTCCTAGCTTCTCTTTCTTCTCTCTCTCTCCCCTTCCTTCTCCGCTTGCTACTCCCCTCCCCCTCCCCCCCACACCCTTTGGCCTTACAGGGGATGAAACCTAGGATTTCAAGAGTTCTTTTCTTAACTTTTAGAGCTTTTGGGACAGGGCTACAATCATTAATTCATTGGCAGGAATAGACAGCCCTTTATGCTTTATTGGGGCTCATGTAACTTTGGAAGTGGATTGACAATTGGCAGAAGAGTAAAAGACATAAAACAGTGACTATGATGATTAGTAAACAGACTTCTAGCTTCCAGTTAGCTCATTATGAATAGGTTCTCAGATATGCTTGAATAAGTATATTATTTCATTTTGTCATGTCCCTGCATTGAAGTAATGCTGCATATTGTACATTTCACAATGAAAGGCTTAATTTTGATTGCTATCTTGAAAGAACCTGTTTTCCTAATTTAAGAATTATTTTTTGATTTATGTCCTTGTACTCTTGATTTTGATGTTTAAATATTCCGCTTGAGGTTTTTTGTTTTCTTTTTCTGTTGTTTGCTTGTTTGGTAGTATATAGTCCAGCCTGGCCTTTAAACTCTTGATATTCCATCCTTTGATTCATTAGTGCCCAGATTACAGGTATGTGCCACGCTGCCTTATTACTATCTGCTTTTCTTTGTTTTACTTTAAGTGGTTATTGTGGCATTTTCAGGAATGATTGCTTACTGATAAATATTTGTAAGACTTGTGTGTTTGCATGGTAGCCTGTAGAACTGTATTAGATCATGTTGTAGTCTGTGAATATTTGGGCTTTTCTCTTAGAATAAGATAGTTGGAAAGGTGAAAATAGCACTCAAGATATAGAACCCCCTTCTGATGACTGCTGTCATCATTAAGTAACTTGGCTCTCATCTGGGATATGTAAATGTGATGCTGGTCTTTTAGGAAACTTCTTCTACGTACCTAGATTATTTTTATTTATTGTTTCCTTCATACCTAGCTTATTAATTGATCTCTATGTGATATTTTCTAAATTAGTTATTCTAATTTAATGGCTCTCTTTCAGGCTGGCATGGCTCTATATAAGATTGTCCCCAAAAACCCTTACTACTTTTGGTCTGTGATGAGCTTAATTATGCAAGTGAGTATGGCATTTGGAATGCATCAAAGTATGTCTTTAAAAATTTATTTTCTTAAAGTGTTTCTGAACATACTGCAGTGAGTGTTAAATATAAGACTTATTGTCAGGTGATTTTCCTAGGTAGGGATGCTTGGTATCTTTTTTCTCCTCTTCCTCCTCCTTCTCTTCCACTTCTTTCGCTTCTTCCCTCCTTTCTTCTACACAGCCCAGGCTGGCTTTGAACTCTAAGTAGCCCAGGTTAGGCTAAAACTGGAGATCCTGCTGCTTCTGCCTCCTGAGTTCTGGGATACCAGGCCTTAGGCCTTAGTTGGTATATCAGTTTATTTGTACATAACAGAGACTCCATTTCCCCTGAGTGTTTGATCCATTGCTGGGTTATTTGGTCAGGCATGAAG
The DNA here is from genome assembly GCF_000151885.1 of Dipodomys ordii. NCBI lineage: Eukaryota > Metazoa > Chordata > Mammalia > Rodentia > Heteromyidae > Dipodomys > Dipodomys ordii. The sequence continues at coordinate 5,404,607 of NW_012267282.1, read as the reverse complement.
CTCAGTCTGGAGATGATAGAGGCAGTGTTATAGGTGAGTGAGCAGTCATTGAATGGGTCAGCCTTCATTTAGTGTTTTCCTTTCTGAGCCTTGGCTTGCTCTTTTGTGGAATGGAGATGCTTACTGTAAGCAGCAAAGTGAGATTCTTTGTAGGAGAAGATGCGGAAGAATAGTTAAAATGTAGTGATTAAGAATAGGCATTCTGGGGTCAGACAGTATTTAAGGTAATTGTAGCCAGTAACTATAAATGAGAAGAATCGGCATTTCTCCTTCCTTACAGCTGAGGACATTGTTGACGTATGACAAGCTTACACAGGGCTTCATATTTCTAAAGAAATGCAGGGATATGTCATGGTGGAAGTCTAGCATCTCAAAAATGCACTGGTTGGTGAAGCTGTGGTGAAGGAATCTCTTGTAAAGCACATAATCTCTTACATGTCCAGTTGGCAGGTTCAGAGTAGATCAGCTATGTGACACGTTGGATCAGCAGTTATATTTCAGAGTTGCGTGTTAATAGGAATAGTGCAAGCAGGGGAAAAGTTAGAATGAAACATTTATTTTTCCCCTTCTAGTCTATATCAGCACAGGATGAAAACCTGTCTAAAACCATGTTTCTGCCCCTTGCCGAGAGAATGGTAGAAAAAATGGTGAAAGAGGACAAGATCGAGGCTGAGGCTGAGGTAAGTGTGATTTTAGTAGTCTCACAATATTGTGCTAAAGTACTGTTAACTCTAGTCTAGTTTCACCTAGCCTCTCCATCTCTGCCCTGCCTATAATTGAAGCTTTCTGGTCTTTAGCAAGTACCCTAGGATGAGATGTGTGGGTGGGAAGTTTCATCTCACTGGAGGATAGTGTTCTATTAAATAAGTGTTAAAAACCAACAAAAACATACACATGATGATGTTATTATTGAAAAATTGTAATGGTTGTCCTCATTTATGTCTTCTGTAAGGTTGAACTTTATTATATGATCCTGGAACGCTTGGGGAAGTACCAGCAAGCCTTGGATGTCATTAGGGGGAAATTAGGAGGTAATTTTAAAAGTTTTCCTGAATTTTTTTTTTGTTTAAGCATAAAAATTATTGTGCTAAATTTTTTCTCATAAAAAGTAAACATGTTAAAATGTTATAGATTCACTTGTGATTGATAACTTTGTAATATTCTTACAGATTTTTCTATATGTTGTTAATTAATTTTTCTGGCACCACTTCAGTGCATACAGTCACATGTATGCATACAAACACATACACAAAAGAACTGTGCCAGGCACTGGTGGCTCATATTTGTAATCCTAGTTACTCAGAAGGCTGAGATTTCAAGATGTGGTTCAAAACCAGCCTGCGCAGGAAAGTCTCTGAGGCTCTCCAGTGAACCACCAGAAAACTGGAAGTGGCACTGTGGCTCAAAGTGGTACAGCACTAGACTTGAGCAAAGCTCAGGGATGGTGCCCAGACCCTGTCCCACGACTCCCCCTCCCCCCCCAAAAAAAAAACCCAACTGTTTGCCTGGGCTAAATTTGTTGGAGTAGTTTTATGAGTCTTCCACATACGCAATCTCCATTGTATACCTCTTTTTTTTTTTTTTTTCCCTTTTTGGCCAGTCTTGGGGTTTGAACTCAGGGCTTGGGTACTCACTGTCCCTGAGTTTCTTTTGCTCAAGGTTAGCACTCTACCACTTGAGCCACAGCGCCACTTCTGGCTTTTCCCAGTAATTGAACCCAGGGCTTCATGTATGCTAGGCAAGCACTCTACCACCAAGGCACATTCCTAGCCCAGTGCACCCTTGTTTTTAACTGACAAAGCAATTATGAAAATTTAGCATTAGAAATATCCTTTGTTTTCTCTTTTTGTTGGGGGGGGGTTGGTCATGGGGCTTTGAACTCGAGGCCTGACCCCTGTCCCTCAGCTCTTCAGCTGAAGGTGAATGCTCTACCACTTGAGCCACAGTGCCACTTCCAGCTTTTTCTGTTTATATGGTGCTGAGGAATTGAACCCAGGGCCCCTCCTTTGTTCTCTTAAGTGAAATCTTTATTATAAGCTTGGGTTTAAGATCAATCCCATTTTTTAAGGAGTAAATAAGGAAAATGAAACCTTTTCCCATCTATGATTGCACTTTTTTCTGGTTTGGGGTGGAAATGGCACCAACTCACCAACTTTCGTAACTTTGTGTTATAGAGAAGTTGACAAGTGAGATTCAGAGTCGAGAGAACAAATGCATGGCTATGTACAAGAAGCTGAGCAGGTGGCCGGAGTGTAACGCTCTTTCCCGGCGCCTTTTACTGAAAAAGTGAGTAGATCCTGGATTTTGTGCTGAGATCATCATCGGGTTTCCTGGACTCATTATTGACAATTTTTGTGTCTGTGTATTTTGAGATTTCTAGGTAGAGAGAAAATTCTCTCAGTAGTTGTGTCGTTGGTATTTTTAAAAAGCAAGTTTTCAAAGAGCCTTCATCTTTTGCTAAGGAGGTGCAATGGTACTTAATGTCACCATGGTGGCTAGACCTGGAGAATGAATGCTGAATATTATAAATGTATTGCAACCAATATTGGCCCAAAAGAGTCTTCCTTCTTAGGACACCACTTCCTATATAGGAAGAGCTCATTTGGACAGCCATCTGTTAAGTAAATTTTCTAGGTTGGGCAAGGTGGCTTATGCCTGTAACCCTAGCTGTTTAAGAGATAAAGATTGAGTGGCTTGCAGTTCAAGCCCAGCTCAGACAAAAGGTTTGTAACACTCTATCTCAACCAATAGAAGCTGGGTTGAGATGGCATGGACTTAGCTAAGAAACAAATAGGAAGATAGAGGTATGAGGCCAGCCTGGGTAAAAGTACAAAACTTACCCTAAAAACCAATTGGAAAAAACTGTGCTGGCTCCATGTCTCAAGTAGTAAAATACCTCCCTAGTAAGTGCAAAAACCAGCCAACTAACCAAACAACAAGGTTACTTTTCTTTGATAGCCTGGGCGCTGTCCCTCAGCTCTTCAGCTCAAGGCTAGCGCTTTACCTCTTGAGCCATAGGACCACTTCCAGTTTTTGGTGGTTTATTAGGGATAAGAATTTCACGGCCTTGGGGCTGGGAAGGTGGCTTAGTGGTAGAGCACTTGCCTTGCATGCTCAAGGCCCTGGGTTTGGTTCCTCAGCACCACATAAGCAAAAAGAAAAAAGCCGGAAGTGGCGCTGTGGCTCAAGTGGTAGAGCGCTAGCCTTGAGCTGAAGAGCTGAGGGACAGCG
>NW_012267282.1:5343089-5401326 GCF_000151885.1 Dipodomys ordii | reverse complement strand
AGTGGCGCTGTGGCTCAAGTGGTAGAGCGCTAGCCTTGAGCTGAAGAGCTGAGGGACAGCGCCCAGGCCCAGAGTTCAGGCCCCAGGACCGGACCCAAAAAAAAAAAAAAAAAAGAATTTCACGGCCTTTCCTGAGCTGGCTTTGAACCGAGATCCTCAGCTCTCAGCCTCCTGAGTAGCTTGCATTACAGGCGTGGTACCCAGCATGGTTATTTTTTTGAAGGGACACAGGTTTGTTAGTTTTGTTTTTTGTTTTTAAGTCTTTCACTTTGATGATAATGCTTCTGGAGTGATATTCTCTTAAGAGTTGCAGAGTTTGTACAGGAATGGGTGAACCATTCCTTACTTACAAAGAAACGTAACTTAGAACAAAAGTAATGCTACATGGTGCATAAGACAGATTTATCACAACTTGTATTTAATCCTGTGTGTATCATTCAATCTGATTTTAGCTCAGATGACTGGCAGTTCTATCTGACTTATTTCGATTCTGTCTTTCGACTGATTGAAGAGGCCTGGACCCCTCCCGCTGAAGGTGAACAGTAAGTCATCTTTCCTGAATTACAAGAGCACTTTCAAATAGGTTTTTTTTTTTTTTTTTTTTTTAGCAGAAGCTAATTGAATTGTCTGAACTGTAAAATCCTTTCAAAGTAAGATTTTTTTTCTCTCATTTTTTTTCCCTCTGTTTTAGAGATGATTTATTTAACTTCTCTATTGATGATACTTGTTTTTTTATTACTTTTTTCTTATTATAGATAATACTATAATAAACAGAAATGGGATTTTTTTTGGGGGGGGTCCAGTCATGGGGCCTGAACTCTGGGCCTGGGCGTTGTCCCTCAGCTCTTCAGCTCAAGGCTAGCGCTCTACCACTTGAGCCACAGCGCCACTTTCGGCTTTTTTCTTTTTTGCTTGTGTGGTGCTGAGGAATCGAACCCAGGGCCTCAGGCATGCAGGGCAAGCGTTCTACCAACTGAGCCACCTTCCCAGCCCAGAAATGGGATATTTTAAAAATAATGAATGCAGGAATAATGTTTAAGCTAGGAATTACAGTAGAGGAGATCTAAAATAGCAGTTGTGGATTTAAGATAGCTTTGAAGGCTGGGAATGTGGCTTAGTAGTAGAGTGCGTTCCTAGCATGCATGAAAATCTGGTTTGATTCCTTAGTACCACATACACAGAAAAAGCTGGAAGTGGTTCTGTGGCTCAAGTGGTAGAGGACTACCCTTGAGCAAAAGAAGCTCAGGGACAGTGGTCAAGCCCTGAGTAACTCTGAGGCAGTGTTGTTGACATTTGGGTTTAATCCCTATCATTGGACAAACAAAAATGATACCAAATATGAACCCGTCTTGCCCTCTTACCCACAAAGAAAACAATGAATTCCACTTGGCTTTAACCTTTTGGAAGGATGGTAGAGGTAATAAAATACCTTTTTTAATGTGTTTGTACCCAGCTCTTTAGAAGGAGAAGTACATTATTCAGCAGAAGAGGCTGTGAAGTTTATAGAAGACCGGATAACAGAGGAGTCCAGAGGCTCTCGCCATCTCCGAGGACCACATCTGGCTAAACTGGAGCTGATTAGGCGTTTACGAAGTCAAGGGTGTAATGATGAGTACAAGCTGGGTAAGAAGTGGTACAGTGTTTGTGGACCCTGGAGCAGGCATAGGGATGTCCTCAGTGCCTCTGATTCCAGTGATGGTGAAGTGTAGCAATCTGAAGTCATCTGAAAGTGTTCACTGGAAAATGGATCATATACTGTTCTTTTTTTTTTTTTTTTTTTTGGGGTCTGGTCATGGGGCCTGAACTCTGGGCCTGGGCGCTGTCCCTCAGCTCTTCAGCTCAAGGCTAGTGCTCTACCACTTGAGCCACAGGGCCACTTCCGGCTTTTTTCTTTTTGCTCATGTGGTGCTGAGGAATCGAACCCAGGGTCTCAGGCATGCAAGGCAAGCGCTCTACCACTGAGCCACCTTTCCAGCCCCGATGTACTATTCTTTTTTATTTTTTGGTGGTACTGGGGTTTACACTTAAAGCATGTTTTCTTTTTTCTTTTGCTGGTCCTGGGGCTCGAACTCAAGGCCTGGGCGCTGACCCTGAGCCTCTTCATGCTCAAAGCTAGTGCTCTACCACTTGAGCCACAGTGAGACGAGACTTCCAGCTTTTTTGATAGTTTATGGGAGGTAAGAGTCTCCTGGGGACTTTTCTGCCTAGGCTGGCTTTGAACCATAATCCTTAGATATCAGCCTCCTTAGGAGCTAGGATTATGGGCATGAGCCACCAGCATCTGGCTTGCAGCATCTGGCTTAAAAAACCTATTTTCTATGCAAACATTCCAGCTCTCTTTGCTTTAGGTTATGTTTTCGATAAGGTATGGCAATTTTGTAAGTGCTAGCCTTGGACAATATAATACCCCCATCTACAGCCTGTGTAGCTGTATTCATAGGCATGTAGCACCACATTCAGCTTTTTAGTTGAGATGAGGTTTGTAAACTTTTTGCAGTCTGGCTTCCAACTCTGGTCTTCCCAGTCTCCTGTCTATTGAGTAGCTGGACTTCTAAGTGTGTATCACAATATTGGCCTGAAGAATCACTTACAAAGATAATCCTTACTTAATACAGCTTGTTTAAATATTATTATTTCTTCCTGTTTTTATCAATGCTTTTGCTAACCCAATAAGAAAGTCAAATCAGCTTCCAGGAGAACTTGCTGGTTTTATGAAATGGATGAAAGCTTTAGAAAAGTTATTTTCACCAAAACTATTAACTCTTGACAAAAGAATATTGGAGGTCTGAGGATAGAGTTCAGTGATAGAGCGTTTGCCTGCTACTTCAGCAGATTCTGGGTTTACTTCTAGCACATGAAGGAAAAGTAAAGGGATATTGGGTAGAATTAGCGCAGTTAGCAGCTGACCAGAAAGTATAAATTTGTGAAGATAATAGCACAGGGACAAAAGAATGGTAGAGTATTAATGGAGACCCTTAGGAAATTTGATGGAACCTTAAATGTTCTGGTACAGTGGTTCTTATAGTCATCACAAATCAGAAGTGAAGGAATTGTTGCTACTTTTCAGTGTTGTGAATGCCTTCCCTAAGGTAACTGTCGCATAGTTTCAATTAAATTCTGGCATTCACTAAACTTAGGTAATAAATAGTCATTTTTTTCAGTATTCTTTTGAAAAAGAGAGCCCCAAAGAAACTTAAAAAACTTCATTATCACTGAACGTTTGGTCCTTTTTAGGGCTGGTCCACATGTGTTCCGGTGGCCACTTGTCCTGTGATAATGCGCCTGCAGTGTGTGTCATCTGTCCTGTGGTCTCCACCTATTTTATTATCTAATTAGGGTTCTTGGCCGTTCATCCTAAAATTCAGTGCTCTTTTTCTGTCATTCTCTTTGTAGCTTATTCATAGCCAGTGTTTAGTTCTGTGTTGGCTTCCTCTTTGGGGCTACATTATTAGACCTCACTGGATATACTAGCTACAGAACTGGAGGCTTACTTTCTTTGCAAACTGAACATGAATGTCTGTGGATCTGTCTTGATACCTGTTTTATTTCCTAGCTCCCTCTTCCACTCACCAGCTTATATCTTACAAATGTGCTGGTATGGGTATTAGCCTGATCTTCACATTTGTTGAATAGCTATGATGTCATGTCTTCTTTTCCTTGGAAGTGCTGGTGTTTGAACTCAGGACTTCATGCTTGTTGGGTAGATGCTTTTCCATTTGGAGCCTGCTAGCCCCTTTTTTACATTGATGATGATGATGATGATGATTTTTCAGTCATGGGGCTTAAACTCTGGGCTTCAGCTCTTCAGCTCAAGGCTTGCACTCTACCACTTGAGACACAGTGCCACTTGTGGTTTTCTGGTAGTTAATAGGAGATTAAGAGTCTTACAGAGACTTTGCTGCCCAGGCTGGCTTTGAACCTGGGTCCTCAGCTCTCAGCCTCCTGAGTAGCTAAGATTACAGGCATGAGCCACCAGTGCCTGGCCTGGTTAATATTTTTATTATTACTGTTTTTTGTACTGATCATGGAGCTTGAATTCAGAACCTGGCATTGTCCCGAGCTTTTTTTTTTTTTTTTCCTTCAAGGCTAATGCTGTACCATTTGAGCCATAGCTCTATGCTGACTTTTTGGTGGTTAATTGGAGCTAAAAGTCTTATGGACTTTTCCTGCTTCCACTGGATGAGAAATCTGATCCTCGAATCACCTCCTGAGTAGCTAGGATTATAGGCATGAGCCATAGGAGCCTGGCTTCCCTGAGGTGTTTTTTTTGTTTTTTTTTTTAAGTCATGGGACTTGATTCAGGGCCTGGGCACTGTCCCTGAGCTCCTTTTGCTCAAGGCTAGCACTCTACCACTTTGAGCCACAGCACTACTTTGAGTTTTCTGGTAGTTAATTGTAGATAAGAGTCTCATAGACTTTTCTGCCTGGGTTGGCTTTGAAGCGTGATCCTCAGATATCAGCCTCCTGAGTAGCTAGGATATAGACATGAGCCATCAGCGTGTTCTACCACTTTGAAGCACAGTTCTACTTCTAGCTTTTTTGGTAATTGGAGTTAAAGAGTCTCAAGGACTTTCCTGTCTTTGCTGGCTTCAAACCGTAGTTATAGGCATGAACCACCAGCACTCAGCAAAATGAATGCTATAAAATAAAACTCATTTGATTTAGAAATTGCTAAAGTTTATGGATAATTTAGTGACTTTCTTCTCTCCCTTTTAGGAGACCCGGAAGAATTGATGTTCCAGTATTTTAAAATGTTTGGAGATAAACCGTGTTGTTTTACAGACCTTAAAGTGTTTGTTGACCTATTGCCAGCTACACAGTGTACAAAAGTAAGTACCTTTCAGAATTTTGTTGATGAAAACTAGGTTAAGCATTTGGGATTCCTTTCCTTAATGTGTGGGAACAGCAAACATGAGGTACATGGTGAGTTCGCTGGTCAGCTAAGTACTCTGAGTGCTATCACATCAAAGGCACAGTTTCTCTTCAAGGCAAATTATAGTGGGAATGAACACCTGGAAGGTGATTGGAATCTTTTTTAAAAATTACTCTTTCTGGTGATATTGGGGATCCAACTCAGGGTTTTGTGCTTGCAAGGCAGGCTTTCTGCCACTGGAGCCACACACCCCCGTATCAGGACTTTTGCTTACTAGGCTCTGTCACTTGAGACTTACCCCCATTATATCATTTCATTCTGGGATAACTGGAGATTTTTGTGTTAGTTGGAGATGAGACTCAAGTGCAAGCAAAGCAGAACAGTACCTGAGCTCAGGACCTGTACCCCCAGCAAATTTATTTGTAAATCACTGGGCATAGTGGCTCAACACCAATAATCCTCCCTACTCAGGAGGCTGAGATAAGGAGGATGGAGGTTAGAAGTCAGCTTTGGTCAGAAAGTTCTAGAAACTCACCTCAACCAATAAAAACTGAGTGTGTTGGTGCATGAATGTTCTCTGCACTGAGGGAAGTATAAATGAGAAGATTTAGGCTAAGTCAACCTGGGCAAAAATATGAGACCCTATTCAAGAAACAATGCAAGCAAAAGGGCTGAAGGCATGGATCATGTGGTAGCAAGCACAAAGCCCCTGAGTTCATAACCCAAATACTGTCCACAAAATAACTTATTGTAAATGCAGTTTACGGTGTGTGTGCGCCAGTCCTGGGGCTTGAACTCAGAGCCTGGGCCTTCTCTCTGGGCTTTTTTCTCAAGAGTAGTGTTCTACCACTTGAGCCACAGCTCCACATCTGGCTTTTCTCATGTATATTTAGAGTCTCATGGATGTTCTGCCTGGGCTGGCTATGAATCTCGATCCCTAAATCTCAGCCTCCTGAGTAGCTAGAATTATAGGCGTGAGCCACTGATGCCTGGCTACTTTTTTTTTTTTTTAAGTCTTCCTTATAGTACCTTTTCATTACTCTAGTACATACTCAAGATGTCACAACTTGTGACACATGTTTATGGTGTTTTTGATTTCTGTAGTAAGGGCACAGGTCATAGTTTTTATGGTGTTTTTGATTTCTGTAGTAAGGGCACAGGTCATAGTTTTGGACAGCCGTGAAGGAATGGGCTGGTCTCACCTGAGTCACAGCATTGGTGTTGCCCTGACATCTTTTTTTTTTTTTTCCTCGGGACTTGGGTTGAACTTAGCCTGGGTGCTGTCTGGTCCCTGAGCTGCTTTTGCTAGAAGGCTAGCCTTCTACCACTTGAACTATAGCGCCAGCGCCACTTCTGGCTTTTTCTGTGTATGTGGTACTGAGGAATGGAACCCAGGGCTTCATGCATGCTAGGCAAACACTCTACCACTGAGCCACCTTCCCAGCCCAACTCCTGACATCTTTATAAGCTGTTAGTAGATGGAAAATGGTGTATTAAATCTGGAATTTATGTTTTTTTGTTTCTGACAGCTTTATCCAGACCATTCCTATTTGTGGAGTTACAGTTTGAGATTTGTATTCCTTTTTTTCTCATTCTGCAGTTCATTAATCAGTTACTTGGAGTCGTTCCTTTGTCGACACCCACAGAAGATGATAAGCTTGCACTGCCTGCTGACATCCGAGCTCTGCAGCAGCATTTGTGTGTGGTGCAGCTGACGAGGTTACTCGGTTTGTACCACACTATGGATAAAAATCAGAAACTGAGTGTGGTCAGAGAACTGATGTTAAGGTACCAGCATGGACTAGAATTTGGTGAGTAGCCTTGTGTGATGTGCAGTATTTGCCTGACCTGTTCATGCTTCCAAGTCAGCTGTTTGGTCAGCCATCACCACATGTCTCATTGTACTTGCTAAGGAGCACATTTTATTGGGTGGGGATACTGCCCACACTGGGAGCTTAAGATCATTATAATTGGGAGTATAGCTCCTGCTATATGGAGCTTTATATGAATTGCATAGTTGATGATTGTCATATTTGGGGAGATATAGGCTTTAATATTCTCTATAGTTAAGAAAAGGAATATTACACACACACACACATTTCTTTTTCCCAGGGCTTGAACTCAGGGCCTGAGCACTGTCCCTGAGCTTCTTTTGATCAAGGCTAACACTCTACCACGTAAGCCATTATATATATATATATATATATAAATAAACTTTTAATTTTTATTTTTTTGTCGTTCATGGGGCTTGAACTCTGGGCCTGGGTGCTCTCCCTCAGCTGTTCAGCTCAAGGTTAGCACTTTACCATTTGAGCCACAGCACCACTTCTGGTTTTCTGGAGTCTCAAGGTCTTTCCTGCCTGGGCTGGCTTTGAACTGCAATTCTCGGATCTCAGTTTCTTGAGTAGCTAGGATTACAGGCATGAACCACTGGCGCCTGGCCTGTGAGACTCTTATCTCCAGAGAACTATTCAGAAAAAGCCAAAAGTGGTGCTGTGGCCTAAGTGGTAGAGCACTACAGAGACATTTGGGCAGAATCCAGGACCTAAGTTCAAGCCCCAGGACTGGTAGAAAAAAAAATAGATGAAGTAAGGTGTATGATATTAATATAGTTATTTATATATGGGCCTTGATTCTTTACCTAAAAACCTTTTGAAACTTTCACATTGGGTCCAGGCTAAATACTGTGTGTTCTCTTGCGTTCTCTCTGGTCTAGCTGAGTATAATCTTTTCATTCATGACCCAGAGTGCACAGAACTAGGAATTGAAGTCAGAGCCTCACATATGCGAGGCAAAACTCTACCACATAGCTGCTTCCCCAGCCCTTATGCATTTCTTCTGGTACTCAGCCTGTTTGTGTTTCCTTTTCCCTTTCCTCTTCTCATCACATTTCTTCCTTTAAAAACTTTTGGGGTGGGGGCTGGGAAGGTGGCTCAGTGGTAGAGTGCTTGGCCTTGCATGTATGAGGCCCTGGGTTCAATTCCTCAGCAAAACCAGAAGTGGCACTGTGGCTCAAGTGGTAGGGTGCTAACCTTGAGCTGAAGAGCTGAGGGACAGTGCCCAGGCCCAGAGTTCAGGCCCCACACCGACAAACAAAAAAAAAAATCTTTTGGGTGGGCGTCTGGTGGCTCATGCCTGTAATTTTAGCCATGCTGGACGTTGAGATTTGAGGATCAAGGTTTGAAGCTTGGGCAGGAAAGTTCATGAGACTCTTAGTTCTAAACACCAAAAGTCCAAAAGTGGAACTGTGTCTTCTGCGGTAGAGTGCCAGCCTTGAGCAAAACAGAACAGCTCAGAAATAGCTCCAGGATTGGTGTGCGCACGCGCACACACGCACGCACGCACGCACGCACACACACACACAGAAAACAAAAAACCTCCTTTGGGACAGTAATAAATGAACAAATGTTACACACACACACACACACACAAAACAAAAAAACCTCCTTTGGGACAGTAATAAATGAACAAATGTTACTTTTTTTAAATTCCTCATAGGAAAATCCTGTTTGAAAACAGAATTGCAATTTTCTGACTATTACTGTCTCCTTGCTGTCCACGTGCTCATTGATGTATGGAGAGAAACAGGTGAGTCTGATGATTTCAATGTTACTTTTGTTTTTGTTTTTTTGTCCTTTGGATTGAACTATTTGCAATATGCTTTGCCAGCTGTTACATCATTATCTTCGGTTTTGTCCTGGGGCTTGAACTCAGGGACTGGGCGCTCTCCCTAGGCTTTTGTGCTCAAGGCTAGTTAGTGCTCTACCACTTTGAGCCACAGCTCCATTTCTGGCTTTTTGGTAGTTAAAGAGTCTCATGGACTTTCCTGCCTCAGCTGGCTTTGAACCTCCATTTTTAGATCAGCCTGGATTACAGGTGTGAGCCACCAGAACTCAGTTCTGATTCCTTGTTTTTAATGACTGTAAGTACTGGATTCTCTCCTTAGGATGTAACTCAAGAATTGCTTCATGCTTTTAGGTCTTTCTTGTACTCTTCAGTGGCTCTAATAAAGGAATCAAGACTTAAATTTATCCTGCTACCTGTAATCAGGATGATTTTAAATTCATACATCTCTAGTTTGTTTCCAGGTGTGTTTGAATAATACAAAGCTATGATAATGGCAATATGATAAGTAGATGGAACAGAACGGGCCTATTTACTTAAGACAGTTTTATATACACAGATGTACATTTTTTGGAGTAAGTTCTAATTTGTTTGTTTATTTATTATTTTTTGTGCCAGTCCTGGGCTTGAACTCAGGGCCTGAACTTTTTCACTTAAGGCTACCACTCTACCACTTGAGCCACAGCTCCACTTCTGGCTTTTTGGTGGTTAATTGGTGATTAAAAATTTCACAGACTTTCCTACCTGGGCTGGCTTCAAAGCACATTATTCAGATCTTAGCCTCTTAAGTAGCCAGGACTGTAGTCTTGAGCCCACCGGTGCCCAGCAACTCTTGAGTTTTTTGTAGAGGGCATATTTAAGAATTAGCTTAACAATTGAGGGGTTATTAGGGAAATTTCCTATTTCAGTTCACAGGTTTATAACTAAAATTGATTACTTGCTACCTAAAATTATTTGTGGAGTACTTAAGGGAGGTGATGGTATCAAAGGGTTTTCTTTATTTGTTTTGAGAAACTCTGCTGTCAAGATCAGGGGATAATGATCTACTCTGGTTTTAGGTGATGAGACTGCGGTGTGGCAGGCCGTGACTTTGCTGGAAGAAGGGTTAGCCCACAGCCCTTCCAACGCTCAGTTCAAATTGCTGCTTGTTCGAATCTACTGTATGCTGGGTGCATTTGAACCGGTGGTGGATCTTTACTCCAGCCTCGATGCTAAACATATCCAGCATGATACCATTGGGTTGGTAGTATATACTCTGAGTAATGGGCAGGCAGCCACCTCAGCAAGGCAATGTAGGATTCTGACTAGATTTGAGCAGTACAACTGCTCATGATGTTAATTTAGCACCTACTATGACTTGTTGCAGATCATTTATCACCCAGGATTTTATGATAATTTAAAAATTTGCATTTATTAAATGGTCACGTTTTTTTCCTCCAAGGACAGCATCCAGCTACATACAGTTTCTTTTTGATGCTAATGATTAAACCCAGGGCCTTTTAATGCTATGTGTGCTGACAAGCTATTATGTATTCGGGGGGGGGGGTGTCTTGAACTCTGAGCCTTGGTGCTGTCCCTAAGAGCTTTTTATTCAAGGTTAGTATGCTACCACTTGAACCACAGCATCACTTCTGGCTTTTTCTGTGATTAATTGGAGATAAGAGACTCATGGATTTTCTTGCCTGGGCAGACTTCTAATGTGAACCTCAGATCTCAGTCTCCTGAGTAGCTAGGATTATAGGTGTGAGCCACCTGTGCCTGACTCAAACTATATGTATTTTGAACCTTCTTTTTTTGTGTGCCAGTACTGGGGCTTTTGCTCTTGCTTGGCTTTTTCCCTCATGGTTTGACTCTGTTCCTCAACCTACTTCTAGTTCAGACTTTTTTTTTGGGTCGGGTCGTGGGGCCTGAACTCTGGGCCTGGGCGCTGTCCCTCAGCTCTTCAGCTCAAGGCTAGCGCTCTACCACTTGAGCCACAGCGCCACTTAGGGCTTTTTTCTTTTTGCTTATGTGGTGGTGAGGAATCGAACCCAGGGCCTCATGCATGCAAGGCAAGTGCTCTACCACTGAGCCACCTTCCCAGCCCCTAGTTTAGACTTTTTGCTGGTTAATTGGAAGGTAAGAGTCTCTCAGCTTTGTCTGCCTTGATCTGCAGATCTCAGCCTCCTGAGTAGCTAGGATTCACAAATGTGAACCACCAGTACTTGGCTTCATATCTTATTGTTTTGATGGTACTAAGGTTTAAACTAGGGCCTTGTTAGGCAGGCAGTCTTTTATTTGAGCGATGTTGCCAGCCTTATTGGAGTAGTGATTTTTTTGCTTGGATTTTCCTGGATCATGATTCTTCGTATTTATGCTTCATAAATAGCTAGGATAGCTGGAATGACAGACATGCACCACAATGTCTAGCTTTTGCTGGTTGAGATGAAGTCTTGTGAACTTTTTGCCTGGGTTGGTCTTCAACCTTGATCCTGTTGATCTTAGCCTTGAGTAGCCAGGAGTACACACTTGAGCCACTCTATCCAGCAGCACATTATTTTGAAGTCTTCTTTCTCATTGAGATAGAGATATGTACTTTATAATCCTGAGATATCCTTTTATATGTATACATACATACATACATATTTGTTTTGTGTGTATACTATATACATACATATTTGTGTTTATGTCACACACATAATACACATATACTTCTTATTGAGACATCCTTTCAGATTTGGGTTTTGGCTATTATTACTTGAGGTCATTTAATGTCCCTTACAGTGATGTTTAAGAAGTCAGCATTAGCCAGGCACCAGTGTCTAATGCCTATAATCCTAGCTGCTCAGGGGGCTGAGATCTGAGAATCACAGTTTGGAGCCAGCCGGAGCAGAAAAGTTTTCAGGAGACTCTTTATCACCACTCAGAAAGCATAAGTGGGTGTGTGGCTCAAAAGTGGTAGAGCACTAGCTTTGACCAAAAAATAGCTCAGGGACAGCCCCTACTCCCTGATTCAAGCCCTATAGCTGATGGGGGCGGAAGTGGGGAAAAGACAGCATTATGTTTTCTTACAAGTTTTGTGTTCTATTCATTATTGAGGAAAAGAAAGTATAGCAGGGAACTTTAGGTTTCCCATAAAGCCAAATGAACTTTGATTTTTATTTTTTAATTTATTTCTGTGTATTAGTTTATTTTGGTTGGGGACCTTGCATAGTATGCCTTGCCATAGTAATTTGAAGCATGTATTTGCCACCAGAGTTAGAAAATGTGTGTTTTTTTTCTTTTCTCTCAATCTAGTTATCTTTTGACCCGGTACGCCGCATCCCTAGGTCAGTACGCTGCTGCCTCCCAGTCCTGTAACTTCGCACTCAGGTTTTTCCACTCCAACCAGAAAGATGTAAGTAAAAAGCCATTTCTTCTGTTGACTGACATGGTTTCAAAGTTCACTACCTTGTGTCTCGAGGACACGTGCTACGGCTCCCTGCTGTAGTACTGTCAGGTGTCCTTAGGCTAGGTCCTTCGGAAAGAGGTAGACTTAATTATGTATGTTGAAATGTGGATATGTTCAATGGAGTCCTTGGAAAGTCACACTGAAAACGGATATTTAACAGACTAAGAAGTGTTTCGCCTCTCAGATGTGTCTTTGAGAGCCTTTCTCTAAGGCTATAGTGTAGCCCAGAAGCTTGGAGCCTGGGATGCTGTGGAATTGTCTGCTAGCGCCTTGTTCCTGTTACCTTAATTTGTGAAGTTCACTGTGCTCTGTGCCAATGGTGCATGCAGTTAGAATTAGAGGTAATGTATGTAGGATTATGAAGCTGATCAGTTGAAGGACTTTTAAGAAACTTTGGTCAATTGTATTTTGTATGTAGTAGTAACTGAGAGCTTCTTTGTGCCATAATTCTAGGATGGGACTTGCACTGTAGGTTTACTGCAAGCCAACTTGGGCGCCAAGTTGGGTTAAGTGGAGGTTTTGGGGGAAAAATAATAATGCTGTCAGTCAGCTACCCTTGGTCTAGCTACACAAGAAGTAGGGTAGAGAGTAGGCATGTCTTCGGTGAGGTCACTGCCAGCTTGGTTTTCACATCTCCTGCCTGGAAGTTGGGGGTGCTGGATATTTGCCCATAGCTTTCCATTCTTATGTTCTCTCTGCAGCTGAGGAATTTACCTTCTGGAGATCTTCTTGGAAGCATTCTTGAATTTTTAAAAATGCTTTTTAACTATAAAAGCCATGGCTGTTTTACTTGCCATCGGGTTTTTCAGTGGAGTGTATTACATGGAAGGCAGTGCAGAAGCATTGCTAAATACAGATTCCTTGTTCCCAGTTTCTTGTGGTTATGTTCTAACAGACTTTAGGGCCTGGCCTCCATGAGTGGAGCGGCAAAGGAGAGCTTGAGGCATGTAGGAGACAGGGCCTCTCAGACCCTTCTCCCTGTTACTTGGTGACTGATAGCTGATCAGACACAGCTTCTGACTAGAGAGAATAGGAAGTGCATATCAGCCCCTGAGCACAAGGCTTGACCTTGAGGCGGGTTGGTGTCCCTTACAACATTGGGTCTGTAAATCTCTTCATGTAGGTGGGTGGCTGAGGCTGAGTTTTCACTCCTGTCCAGTGTCTGTGCTTGCCTTCTTAGGTTTTCAAGGAATTTCATTTGTTGAAAATCAAAAGAAGTAGTTTCATCAAATCTCATGATTTTGGCTTTCCTTCTGCGTTTATGAGGAGGTTAAAAATACATTTGATTTACTTGCGTGGTGTGTGCACGCTAGTTTTGGGGATTGAACTCAGGGCCTTGAGCTCTTGCTAGGTTTTTTGACCTTTTTTGCTTATGGTTGATACTCTACCACTTGGGTCATGCTTCCATTTCCAGCTGATTAATGAAGAGTGAAGGCTGTGTCTGCCTGAGCCAACCCTCCGACCTCAGCCTTTTGAGTAGCTAGGATTACAGGTGTAAGCCTCTGATGCCTCCTTCAGTGGTAGATTTTCCTATCCAAAAAATGACTGAAATGTTTGTACTTATATTGTACTTGTATTCATAAAGGTTATTGTTTAGGGTCTGATGTCCATGCACTTTGCTATTTTTTAGAGTAACCAGGGTTCATTTCAGGACTTTCTCCGGGATCTAAGTAGCCTCACCGGTAAATAAGTTGTAGATTACGGACACCATACTCCACTCAAAAGTCTTTACAGTGCCTGTGGCTTCTGGGTTTGCCTGCAGTTCCCGTGGGGGCCGTCCTCTCCCATAGCGGCACTTCCCCAATTCCTTGTCTGGCTCTGCAGCGGTACTTTGCTGCTGTGTTTAAGGAGGACTATCTAAATGACACAAGCGGGGAGTTACACTGCCTGGTCTTTTTTTGAAACGAATATATGTTTTTTCCTAAAGTGGTATTTCATGGACCACTCAGAAATAAAACTGCCCCTATGCTTGGCGAAGGATGGGTTTTCTCCTTTAACCATAGCATATTTTGGAGCTGGAGTTTATAAATGTGCTTGGAATTGCAAAAATCATATATCTTATTTCGATTACTCAATCAAATATTCCCAGTTTTTTTCCAGTTGTAACTCCCTATTGCAAGAGCTGGTAATAAAGCTTGCGCTGTTTTCTAAGCCCAGGGGCTGTAGGATTGACTAACTTACTGGCCTCCGCTTGATGGGGCATTTCACTGTCCTCCATCAAGCTAGAAGGTGCAGTTGAGCTTTTTTCAGATAGTCCTTCTTTAAACATACAGGATCACAAGTAATCTTTTTAATTTTCTTGTGTCCGTCCGTCTTTAATTTCTCCAGATACTGCAGGCAAACAGCTCGCCGAGGTGTCCCATGGGGGTTTAAAAGCCGCATCGAATGCAGTTGAATTAGCAGCGCCCGCGGCGCAATCCCGCGGCCTGAAATGAACCCTGCGAGGCTGTGTATCAGAGGGTATGTTGTTGACTATTGGCCTATTTTCCTACTTGGCAAATTACTCAGACACAATAGAGCTGGGGGTCGAGCTGACAAGCTGAGGCTATGTAAAAGGCCAGCTTTTCTAGAAAGGATCTTTGTTGGGGAAAGTTTTGAGCTAAATCTTTTTCTTGGCCAAAAAGGTGACCACTGTCTTCTGATCCTGATGGCATAGGCCCATTTCCGTGAACTGTTCTTCCCTGAGCGTGCCTTTGATGTTGCCAGGATTCCCATGGAAATTCCCATTGACAATTCTTTATCTTGCCTCTGTTCTGTACCATTTCATATGTATCCATTTTTAATCTCGATTAAAATGCATGTGGCGAGTGTTCCTTTTACTTGGAAATCTCAAGCAGAGATCTTAGGTAGTCTGGATGGATAGAAAGTTGGTTGTGGAAGGAAGTCTTTGTCAGAACGGATTCTGACATGAGTTTTTATGAGTCTTTGTTTAGTGTCTTCTATCCTGAAAGAATGCAAATCTGCCCTGTGTGTCTGGTGCTGTGTTCAGACAGAAAGAAACAGAGATCAGCCTTTTTTTTGAAGGAAATTCGTTTTCACTCTGGGTGGGGTGTGGCTGTATTATTCTGGCATCCTTGGAATCTTTGTATAAAAATGTAGATTATTGTGGTGCAGACAGACATGGAGTAAATCCCTTCCAGAATGGCACAATGGGCCTTTTGACTGATACCATCAGTCCTACTGCACTGAGAGGCAGGATTGCCCAGAATCTGTGAGGTGCTAGCCATTGGGCCACTGTGGTTGGGAACACTAAGAAAAGGGACAGTTGACTCAGCTACTAAAGGAAGAAAAATACTATTTTTTAAAGCTCGGTGACCAAGACCTTTAAAGATCAGATTCAAAGCCTTACTTTTAGCCACAAGTATTGTGTTTTTACTGACCAAAAATAGAAGCTTTGCTTACATTGTCTGACTTGTGAAATATTTACACGAAGGTGATATCTTTCCTTCTTAGACCTCAGAATATATCATTCAAGCTTACAAATATGGTGCATTTGAGAAGATCCCAGAGTTTATCGCTTTTAGGAACAGGCTGAATAATTCTCTTCATTTTGCACAAGTCCGTACTGAACGGATGCTGTTAGACCTTCTACTTGAAGCAAATATGTAAGTATTTCATAAGGAACTTACAGTCACAGAAGCTAAGGGGTTAGATCTGATGCTCCAAGCCACTGTGGGTATCATTGCCATTTAAATTGAGGGAAAATGGGGTGGGAGTAAGAGTGTGGAAACGGAACCACAGACTCTTGAGCCTGTCGTGAAGAACCGTGGAGCAGTTACACCTCGCACAGAGCTGACGTTCTGTGGTCCTCATGTCCTGGCCCATATATACTCACCAGGTTCCCTCTTCTACAAGCAGGGCTCTCAGAAGTTAGTGCTGGTCTTTGTCTTGGTTGGACTTAAGGAGTATTTCTCTTGCTGTGTTGTATTTTATTTTATGTGAGCCTTACTCCTTAGCTTCTTTTCCTCTTCCCCCTTTTTTCTTTGTAATGGAAAAAAGTCCTAATTTTTCATGACTGCTTTGTTATGGAAATAAAACATAATTATCTTTATTACAGATCAAGCAGCTTAGCAGAAAGTATAAAATCAATGAATCTTAGGCCAGAAGAAGATGACATTCCATGGGAAGATTTGCGAGACAACAGAGACCTAAATGTTTTTTTCAGCTGGGATCCAAAAGACAGGTAACTGGAACTCAACCTCAAGAATTCAACCTCAAGAATTAGTTTTGAAAGAATCAGGATGGATCTAAGATTTACATGAAAAAATGAATAAAAGTCTCCTTTTGATGTAAATGTGGTATGTTGTTGGGATCAGAAAATGTAAGTAAAGCCACATGAAGAAGATAATGTCTCACCCTATATTAGGACTGTGGCAAATCTAAAGGTTAAATGTATTTCACAGCTCAGATCAGAATAAATTCCAGATGGATTAATAGGCTCAACGCCAATTTTTAAGCAATGGCTGTTGTTATTGGAATTCGGTAGCTATCTTACTCTATTTTTTTTTTGGGTGGGGGGGTACCAGTACCAAGATTGAACTCAGGGTCTGGGTGCTCTCCTTTAGCTTTTTTGCTCAAAACTGTAGCTCTACTGGTAAGAACTTTTTTTTTTTCTTGGTCGGTCATGGGGCTTGAACTCTAGGCCTGAGTGCTGTCCCTCAGCTTTTCAGCTCAAGGCTAGTACTCTCCACTTGAGCCACAGTTCCACTTCCGGTTTTCTGGTGGTTTTTATTAGAGATAAGAGTTTCATGGCCTTTCCTTCCGGGCTGGCTTTGAACCCCTCAACCTCCTGAGTAGCTAAGATTACAGGCGTGAACCACTGGTGCCTGGATTTTTTTTTTTTTTTGGTGGGGGGCAAGTCCTGGGGCTTGAACTCAGGGCCTGGGCTCTAACCTTGAGCCTCTATCATGTAGTATTTTAAACATCAGAGAAAAAGATCTTAAGAGAAAGAATGAATGACTCATTAGGTAGGTTATCATGCCCATTTTATTGACAGTGAAATTAATGAGAATCAGTAGTTTCTCTGCTTGTCTAAAATCAGTCAGACAGTAAATGAAAGTTGAGAGACCATTCAGAGGCATCTTGGTGAAAGTGATATTGAAAGGTTTGAAGGCAACAGGTTAGAATAAAACAGATGTTTCTGTTTAAGGGATGTTTCTGAAGAACATAAGAGACTTTCCTTGGAAGAAGAGACCCTGTGGTTAAGGATCCGCTCCCTCACATTAAGGCTTATTAGTGGACTTCCCAGCCTCAACCACCCCATGGAGCCAAAGAACTCTGAGAAAAGTGCTGAGAATGGTGTGTCCTCCCGGATTGATATTCTCCGCTTGCTCCTTCAGCAGCTGGAGGTAGCTGTGGAAATGGGAAAGCGATTCATTGAGAAGGAAATTCAGGTATCAATATATATTTGCTATTTACAGTAGTTACACTCAGACTGTCTTTTAAAAGATAGGACTTTGAGTTGTTTTTTTGTTTTTTTTTGTTTTTGGTTGGTTGTGGGACTTGAGCTCTGCGCCTGGGCATTGTCCCTCAAGCCCTCACCACTTGAGCCACAGCGCCACTTCTGGTTTTCTGGTGATTTATTGGAGATAAGAGTCTCAGTCTGGGCTGGCTTTGAACCTGGCTTCTCAGATCTCAGCCTCCTGAGTAGCTAGGATTACAGGCGTGAGCCACCAGGGCCCGGGCAGATTGAGTTTTACCTAATAGTTTATAGTGTCTTCTTAATTTGCATGGATTAAAGGACAGCATTGTTTCTCATTTCAGTATCCTTTCCTTGGTCCTGTACCCACCAGAATGAGTGGATTCTTTAATTCTGGCTGTTCCCAATGCCAGATAAGTTCCTTTTATCTCATTAATGATATTTATGAGCTGGATACCAATGGTTTAGGTAAGTATACACAAATATACTTTCTTGTTGTTTTTTTGCCAGTGAAAACCTAGTAATGAATAAAATTTAAGTTTTCACATTTAGAAACAGGTGCAATAGATAGATGCAAGGTGGAAGTTGTTCTGGAAATATCTGACAGGTTTCAAAGCGCTACGTGAGAGGTCATCTCTGTGTTAAAGTTGTGTTAGATCTAAAAGGGGAAGAGCTTCTAGGTACTTCTAGATACTCTTTTTTTTTTTTTTTTCTTGGGGCCGGTTGTGGGGCCTGAACTCTGGGCTGGGCGCTGTCCCTCAGCTCTTCAGCTCAAGGCTAGCGCTCTACCACTGGAGCTACAGCGCCACTTCCGGCTTTTTTCTTTTTGCTTATGTGGTGCTGAGGAATCGAACCCAGGGCCTCATGCATGCAAGGGAAGCGCTCTACCACTGAGCCACTTTCCCAGCCCCTGTCCCTGAACTTTCTTGCTCAAGGCTAGTGCCCTACCACTTTGAGCCACAACAGCACCTGCAGTTTTCGGGTAGTTAATTGGAGATAACAGTCTTTCAGACTTTCTTGTGAGGGCTGGCTTTGAATTGTGATCCTCAGATCACAGCTTCCTGAGTAGCTAAAATTCACAGGCATGCGCCACTGGTGCCGACTTGTTTGTATTTTTTTTCCCCTAATTGCATATGGTTTGTAGATTCTACAAGCCTAACAGGTTTAAAGTACCCCAATCACATGGATTTCAAATCGTTTTACACAATTTTACATGCTCCTTTGGCAGAAAGGTCATTAGGTGGTACCTATTTTTTTTTGGTCGATTGTGGGGCCTGAACTCTGGGCCTGAGCATGCTATCCCTCAGCTCTTCAGCTCAAAACTAGCATTCTACCACTTGCCACTGCACCACTTTCAGCTTTTTCTGTTTATGTGGTGCTGAGGAATCAAACCTAGGTCCTCATGAATGCAAGGCAAGCACTCTACCACTGAACCACCTTCCCAGCCCTGGTACCTTTCTTTTTCTTTTCCTTTCCCTCTGTCATTTTCTGCCCTCCCCATCCCCACCATGAATAATGGAATTTAGATGTCTTGTTCTTAGTGATAAAGAAGGTCCTTGCTCATGATTTGTTCCCAGATGTTGATCTTTCTGCTTTATGTTATTTGAAAATCTGAAAAGGGCTATTTTTTTCCCCCCAATTCTAGAGGATACAGTGGAGATACAGGAGCGAGTAGAGAATAGTCTTAAGTATTTACTAGAACAGTTAAAAGGTAAGTAACCCATGTATTCCTGAATTGTCTATGGATATTAGCAATAGGTTTGTTGTTGTTGTTCTTGGGCCGTTACTGGACTTAAACTCAGCCTTGTGCTCTCTTGCTTTTTTGCCTATGGCTGGTGCTCTTAACACTTGAGCCTTTTTTCCATCCAGTCTGGTATTTTGCTAATTAATTAAAAATAAGAATCTTTGGATTTGTTCTCAGTAGTACCCTCTTGAGTAGTTAGGATTATTTCTTACATTTATAATCATAACTGAAATTCATGTATTGGGATATTTGGATACTTGATTATTGCTTTGGAATTTAATTTCTAGGAATGAAATTGTTTAGAATTCTAGATCTGTAAGGGCTTTTCTTCTCAAACCATCTTTTACTTTATTGCTCAGATGAAGCATGTCTGAAAAATTAAAAGATAGTCAAGAGTACAGCATCAGACATGGCATGCTGTAAAGAGGTGTTTGCACAGTGTACTCTTGGTTATTCAGTCCTTAGTGACACAAGTTCTTACATGTCATTCACTCAGTCTTAAAGTTAATGTGTCCATGACATACCTGAAATGTCTTAGCTAATGTCTAGCCCTAGTATATATAAATTTTAAGGCAGTTATTTATATGTGAAGACTATAGACCTGTAATGAATGTGGTTTTTGGTTTCTTTTTTTTTTTTTTGTCTGTTATGGGACTTGAACTCAGGGTCTGGGAACTGACTCTAAGCTTTTTTAAACTCAAGGCTAGCACTCTACCACTTTGAGCCATAGCATGATTTCTTGTTTTCTGAATAGTTAATTGGAAATAGGAGTCTCCTATCCAGACTAGCTTCCAACTACGATCCTTGGATCTCAGCCTCCTGAGTAGCTAGGATTAAAGGTGTGAGCCACCAGCGCTGAGCCCAACATGTTTTTTTATTGAAAACTACATTCTGATGTTTGATTTAAGTTGAAAAGTGAGATTAAAGGAAATAAAAAGCTTTTTTTTTTTTTAAGAAACAGCTGCTTTGTGGAGAGTTAATTTTATTTATTTTTTTTGGGGGGGGGAGGAGTCCGGTTGTGGGGCCTGAACTCGGGGGCCTGGACGCTGTCCCTCAGCTCTTCAGCTCAAGGCTAGTGCTCTATCACTTGAGCCACAGCGCCACTTGCGGCTTTTTTCTTTTTGCTTATGTGGTGCTGAGGAATCGAACCCAGGACCTCATGCATGCAAGGCAAGCACTCTACCACTGAGCCACCTTCCCAGCCCAGTTTAAATAAATTTCTAAATGAATTCCTTTTACAAATCTTAATATTTCATTCAGGTTAGTAGGTAGAACTTTAAAGTTGCTTTGTTCATCTCAGATTCTCCAGAATTATTCTTAAGTCTAGCTGTTTTCTCTCTGTTATCCTTTCTTTTTTTCTTTTTCTTTTCTTTTTTTTTTTTTTTTTTGGGTCCGGTCATGGGGCCTGAACTCTGGGCCTGGGCGCTGTCCCTCAGCTCTTCAGCTCAAGGCTAACGCTCTACCACTTGAGCCACAGCGCCACTTCCGGCTTTTTTCTTTTTGCTTATGTGGTGCTGAGGAATCGAACCCAGGGCCTCTGGCATGCAAGGCATGTGCTCTACCACTGAGCCACCTTCCCAGCCCCAATCTCTATTATCCTTTCTGACTCTCTTAGATGTAGTTTAAGGAAATCATTCCAGCTTTTTTAAATTGTTTGCTGTTTACTGAGATACTCTGCAGTATAAAGGAATCTATGGGTTAGTATAGAAGGCACTTGTAGATGGAAAGCTCTTAGCTCACATCTACAGCCCCCATCCCCATCCTTTTGCTGTATTTGTTAAATCAGGAGTTCTTAGTTGATATTTAATTGTTTAGCTTATGTTAATTATACAGCGGGGGATATCACTGTTATATTTGCACAGATGTGCTTTTTAGAAAAGGTCTTACTACACAGCCCAGGCTGGCTTCAAATTCATGATCATTTTATTTCATGCTATAACTATATGTGCTAAACTTCCAAGTGCTAAAACTGTAGGTTTCCATCACCGTTCTTGACAGTAGAACTTTTTTTTAAATGAGAAGGACCTTGTCATCCAGTATCTTTCCAGTATCCTATTCCTTTTTTTCATTTGTTTTCTTTCCCCCTTTTAGCGTGTAATTTCCTGAAGGCAGTATATACTATTCTAGTGACTAGCACGTGGTGACTGCCTAAGAGATAGGTAGTAAGCAAATAACTAGTAACTACACATACATGTACATATAAACACCGTAACATAGGAAGAGACATCCAAATGATCAATACAGGGAGAGATACTTCCTGTTCCTCCGTAAGGTGTGTAGGTAAGATAGTATCTTACCTGGTAAGTGTTTGCAGAGAGCCATAAGAACCTTTGGATTCCATGCCTAGGAATTTGGACTTTTACTGTGTGAGTAGAGAGTTGTAGAACCCCTCTTCTATAGGAATGCTAAAGAAAACCAGAGTGGAGTGGAGGGTGGCTTCGAGCTGGGCAGCCAGTAGAAAGGATAAAGTGTTAGGCTATTACACTAGTCTGAGTAGATAGAGGCCTGGTGACTTTGGTTTTTTGGTTGCTGAAAGAACAACTTAAAAGGAGGAACAATTTTTTCGGCTCACAGTTTCAGAAGTTTCAGCTTGTGGCTGTGGGCTTCTGTGGGGCAGAGTATGGTGGTGGTAGTCACACTAGAGGAGGCTGCTCATCTATACGGCCAGGAAGCAGAGAGGCAGAAAGGGTAGGGACAGTAGAGTAGGATGCTCTTCCCATTCAGCAGCCAAGAATCAGTGAGAAAGAGAGGGAGACAGGAAGAGGTGGGACAAGTATACAGACCCTCACAGACCTGTTTTCCTGCCAGCACTGCCAGCTAGATTTTTTAAGCCTTTAACCCATGAGCTATTTTAGGGAACGCCTCACATGCAACCCTTAACACCTAGATCAACATGTGATTATAGAAAAGAGAGTGGAAATTGAGAACGGAAATGGAAAAGATACGTAAATAAGTACCAGTTAGAATTTGTTTAATCCTTTGCCTTTAACTGCCTGATAGATAATCTTGAGTATAATCTTTAATTGATGAATTTGCAAATTTTCCTCTTTCAGACTATTTCTATTATCCTTTGGGTATCCAGTTACTGTGAGAGCATCCTGCGACCGTTCAAACTAAATTTACAAAAAAAGAAAAAGAAGAAAAAAGAAACTAGCATCATCATGGTAGTATCAGAAAATTAAGTCACAATCTCATTGCAGGCTGCCTGCCTTTTCTCTCTCTTCCTCCATGTTGTATAAGTCTTAAGGATCTTATAGGCATTCTTTCTCCAAGAGAGAGAGAGAAAGAGAAAGCAAGAGTGCTCATGTGTGTGTGCGTCTCGGGTTTGAACTCGGCCTTTGTGTGCCAGGCAAGCAGTCTATCACTTGAGCCATGCCCCCAGCCTTTTTATTTTCATTTTTTTTTTTTTTTTGTCGGTCGTGGGGCTTGAACTCTGGGCCTGGGCGCTGTCCCTCAGCTCTTCAGCTCAAGGCGAGTGCTCTACCACTTGAGTTACAGCGCCACTTCCAGTTTTCTGGTGGTTTATTGGAGATAGGAGTCTCACGGTCTCTCCTGCCTGGGCTGGCTTTGAACTGCGATCCTCATATCTCAGCCTCCCGAGTAGCTAGGATTACAGGCGTGAGCCACCAGCGCCCGGCTTATTTTCATTATTTTTCAAGAAGTGTCTTTGCCAGGGCTGGCCTCCATCTTATTTGTTTCCTACACCGCTGGGCCCACAGTTGCATATTATACCTCTCACGTGCATCACTGTGCCTGGCTGTGCTGTGTTGCTGTATTTCTGGCTTTGGTTTTTTGTTTTTGCCAATCATAGGGCTTGAGTTCAGAGCCTGGACACTGTCCCTGAGCCCCTCTGTGCTCAAGGCTAGCATTCTACCACTTGAGCCACAGCGCCACTTCCATCTTTTTCTGTTTATGTGGTACTGAGGATTGGAACCCAGGGCTTCATGGATGCTAGGCAAGCAGTCTGCCACTGAGCCACATTCCCAGCCCTATTTCTGTTGTTAACAGCATTGAGTACTGGTATAATGAAGTTAGTACACATTGTGTAATGTAAACTCTGGAAATGTTTGATAATCTTTTAGCTCCCCTTTAATCTTTTTAATCCCAGCCGCCTGTCTTCACCAGTTTCCAAGACTATGTTACTGGACTTCAGACTTTAATCTCCAATGTTGTGGATCATGTTAAAGGGCTTGAAGCACATCTAATTGCACTTAAGCTTGAAGAACTTATTTTAGAAGATACTTCATTCTCTCTGGTAAGAGATATAGAAAACCAGCAATATTTTTCAGTGTATATATTTAAATGTTGCCTTTTATCACAAGGAAAAAGTATTCTTTCCTTTGAAGACTGGAGACTAGAAGGTAATTTGGCAGTAGTTTTTTTGGGGGGAGCTTGGTGTAGGGAAGTAGTTCCTTTTTTTTGGTGGGTAGTCAGGCTTTGGACTCAGGGCCTGGGCACTGTCCCTGAGCCCTTTTCTCAAGGCTAACACTACCACTTTTGAGCCACATGACACTTTGGGTTTTCTTCTGATTGGAGATAAGAGAATCATGGACTTTTCTGCCTGGCTTGGACTCTGTCCCTGAGCTTCTCTTTACTCAAGTGCTCTACCACTTGAGCCACAGCATCACTTCTGCTTTTCTGTGTAGTTTATGGGGAGATGACTTTCCTGCCCCAGCTGGCTTTGAACCATGATCTTCAGATCTCAGCCTCCTAGTAGCCAGGATTATAGGCATGAGCCACTTGCATCCGGCTTGAGCTTGTTTGTTTTTGTTTTACCCTTTGACATAGAAAATTCCTGTTCGAATGGCACTTGCAGTGAGTTGTTATCTGAGGAATTCTAACTTGTGAGAATGAATTTTGAGCGAGACTGCTTATTTTTTGACTGTCTTTGTAGGAAGAAAGAAAGGTTTCAAAGACTGTTCAAGGGAAGGTGAGAAGCAGTTACCTGCACTCACTCCTGGAGACAGGGGAGCTGCTGAAAAAAAGACTTGAGACCACAAAGAAGCTAAAGATTTAAGAAGGTAATCCACAGGCCTTGATGACAACAGCTGAAAACGATGAAACCATCTTCCCAGCAAAAGCCACACTAGTTGACCATCGTTTTAATCCAGAACTTCCTCATAAAATGCATGGACTTTGATCGTGAATTAATTTTTTGAGGTATTAAATATGTACAACTGATTAAATTATTGTATATAAAGCAGAAGCAGGAGCCCTGAAGTGGGTTCGACAACTTTTTATACATGTTCATATGTATGTGGCAGCAACAAGAGAACCCCCCCCCCCTCTTCTTCCCTCCTATCACCAGACACATCTCGGGGGAGGTGGTGTTCTACAAAAGCAGCAATGGAACTGAGGTGTAGAGCATCCACTTTGAAGCAGCTGAGCTGTCCTTCCATACTGACAGTAGGAGTTTTGCTCTGTTCCTTGAGCTGTGAGGCAGAAGGCAGTAGAGGAGGCAAGATTGGGATGGAGCCCTCCCACAGCTGCAGTCTCATTCCGAGGCTTCTCAACTCCCAACTCCCAACTCCCACGGAAGCCATGGCAGGTCCACTGAGGGCCTCACAGGAGGCTTGCAATTAGAGCCTGCCATTGAAAGCACCCGTCAAGATGACCACAGGTGCTCGTCTTCAGTCTAATAATCTTGATAGCCAAGACATCCCCTGTCCTAGCTTCTTTGAGAGTTAAGTCTCAGGGAGACAGGAAAAGCTGTTAATTTCCAGCTGTTTTGAGAAAGCAGTACAGGTCACTTCATAAGCCTCCTGGAGTCATCCATTTAGCGAAGATGAGAATCACTAGGCTAATGAGAAGGTGTATATAACTTACGTGGTGAGTCAGATACTTAATTCCATTGGTTTTGTGAGTCATCTGTTGCAGGTGGTTCTTATATGTGTGTATATATGCTTGAAAATAAGATATACTTTTTTAGTGTTTTTAAGTCTGGGATTTGGGAAGGAAGGAATTGTATATTATGGATTTAATCTGGGTTTTAAGTTTTAGGCTGACAAAAGAAATGATTATCTAATGGATTTGATGTTTGATTCACTTTCTTGAGGCTTTGAGACTCACACCGGGATGCTATTTACTTTCCCTGCAAGTCTAGTCCCAAGACCTGTGGCTCCAGAGGTTTGCCTGGTAGAAAAAGATAAAAATTGCTCTTGAAAATGTTACACAATTTTCAGTTTGACAACTTTTTTTTTGGTGTTTGAATCCCTGCTTGTTTTTGGTCTTTGTTACCTGAATATTGAGTTGGTAATTCTGTAATACGAGTGAAGAAATGAATTTGATGAGGAACTGTACGCATCTGGTGGAGGATGGGTCTGGTAGATAAGAACAGCCCTTCCTACATGCTGCTCCAGTGAAATGGGGTCATTTCTAAAGCAACTAAAAGCCAGCTGGGAAAATCTTTACAGAGCCTGCATTTTGTCTTTCATCTTAACTTTCTTAAATTAACAGTTTGATATGGTGATTAAAAACTGTTTAAACTTCATGGGAACTTTTAGAAATTACTCTATGGCCTGTTAAAAATAGGACTTGTTGGAAAGCCTATACCATTGAGTAATTGTAAAATACTATTTTTGATATAAATTAGTAGACAGTGTCATAGATCCATCCTAAAAGGAAGATCTTAAAAAAGATGAATTGAACATTTTGATTGTGACTCCTTTAACAACATATTTCATGATCTATGGCCTACTTCAGATGGACTGTGTGTGTATGCAGGGAGGGGTTGTATATATGGCACATGTTCTGGGAATGATGTTCCTATACAAATAGAAACACTCTGAAATCAATCTAGCATGCACTTGGGCTGGCAGTCGTCCTAAGGGCACCGCATGACCAGTGGTCTTTAACCTTTCTCCTGCCCAGGGACATCTAGGACCTCTGCCAGTGTTACTGACACACAACATTAGACTGGAGTTACGTTCTCTTTGTTACTTGCTGATTTTCCTACTAAATGTAGCTTTTCAGTTAGATCCGATTCTTAACATTTTGAGATAATTGTAAAAAAGAAGGAAATTATGCAGAAATAGCTACCTTTTTATCTGTTCTGAAAACTCATGCACTATAAATTGTGTACAGTTAAATATATATACATATATATATATTCTTACGTGAGTAAAACCACCATCTCCCAGCAATTGTATGTCATTGCTATTTGAAGAGAATTCCCAAATAACCCAGTGCTGCTGCTGCTGTTTATGGTTTGTATAGGTTTTTTGTTTTGTTTTTGTGTGGTAAATTCATATTTAAAAAAAAAAAGCTAAGGAAAGAAACCACGACTACTGTTTACAGACTGAAAAATGATTGCTTTTTATACTACTGAGATCCTAAGTTAAGACTCTCCATAGGAAACATTTGGTTTAAATCATATATCTCTGTGGATAAAAGGAAGAGACATTTTTAGTGTTCTCCACGTAATGGAAGATGTACAAATGCCTAGTTGTGTTGCCCATCAATTTTGTATATTTTCATAATTTTGTTCAAAATTGCATTATATTTTGCAATCACTTACGTTCACTCTGGATTTGTCTTTCATTTTAACTTTTAATATAAAAGGGGTTTCAATGTATCTACAGCCTTGTTATTGAAACTTCCTAATTTGATGTGATTCATTAATATAGGCAGGAAGTCTAGTCTTCCTAAGTGATACATAGGACGTCTTCAAATTGGATGGGTTTATATAAACTTTTAGATTTTAAATTGGCGCTTCTTCCCGTTTCATGTTTTAGTCTAAATGACAAAATTTACTTCAATTTTGAATTGAATGCTCTATTTGCAACCAAATTATTAGTGAATTTTAAATTTTATGCTCAGGCCAACTTTTAAATTTAAAATTAGTATCTTTGTGGAAGCTGTCTGTGCTGGTTATGTTTAAATGTGTCTCTTATCAAGCTTTGAATTGTTTGCCTAAGCTACTAGGAGTTTTTCTATGCAGCTCCTCCACTTTTTGTTTCCAGTGACTTAAATGTCAACCTGGCTTAACTGGCAGAAAAGCAGCAATCTAAGGATTTATTTGCCAACTCCTTGTAATTCGCATTTCTTTTTTTTTTGGGGGGGGGTCGGTCCAGTCGTGGGGCCTGAACTCTGGGCCTGGGCACTGTCCCTCAGCTCTTCAGCTCAAGGCTAGTGCTCTACCACTTGAGCCACAGCGCAGCTTCTGGCTTCTTTCTTTTTGCTTATGTGAGGAATCGAACCCAGGGCCTCAGGCATGCAAGGCAAGCGCTCTACCACTGAGCCGCCTTCCCAGCCCGTAATTTGCATTTCTTTGTTGGTGTACAAATTAGACATTATCATCTCTGATGCAGTTTG
The DNA here is from genome assembly GCF_000151885.1 of Dipodomys ordii. Taxonomy (NCBI): domain Eukaryota; kingdom Metazoa; phylum Chordata; class Mammalia; order Rodentia; family Heteromyidae; genus Dipodomys; species Dipodomys ordii. Next base: position 5,373,923 of record NW_012267282.1, on the reverse strand, counting down.
ATGGCATTTCCAGTGGCCAGTAGAAAATATTTTTTAAACTTTAAAGTTGGACTGAATTATATCATCTAGTTCTCTAAAACTCTAAAAAGGTTATCAGTAAAACTAAGAAATACTATACCTAGCTCATGAAAATTAACTGCTGTGTTCTTTAGTGTTGAATTTTAAGGACAAGAAGATAGGCAACATATTTAAGAGCCACAGTTAACTTACAAGAGTAGAAAATAACAAGTGGAAATCAACAGAGGCTTTCTCTTGTGCTAGAATCTGCCTTGCAGCAGGATTACCAGGAACCTGGAGTAGATACCAGCTTAAAAATCCAAAAAAGCCTAAGTATAATTCAAAGAAACCCACATGGCTGCAGCTCTTAACCAAACACAGGGATGTTTATTGGATCAGAAACTTCTCGTAGTGGATGTGGACAGTACCCTCTTTATATAGCACCAATTCCTTCCCAGGGGGCCTTTTGCTGGCTGTCCGAGTGGAGCCATCAGCTCTCCCCAGATGGGCTTGAGAGATACCCAAGCATGGCTAACGTCCAGACACACTCAGGGCTCAGGTTTAATAACACCTTTTCCAACTCCTCACCCCCCTCCCCCCATCCATACTACATAGGTCTCAAGGCCAACAGGTAACTCTTCCCTCCCTATCCCCAGCAAACCCTAGGAAACTGGAGCCTTTCACAGCTCCTCCTTCTCAGCCCCCTTCTTCTGGAAGGCAGTCAGGATGTTCAAGCTCTTCTGGAGCTCTTCCTTTTTCCCGTCACTCATCTTGTTCTTCTCAATCAGCTTGGTGATCCGGGTCATCTCAGACGCTGGGAAGTCCTCACCTTGGTCTAACACCTTCCCCATGATTTTTAGATACTGCTCAGCCCACTTCTTCTCAGTCTCCTTCACACTTGAGAGGTTGTCCTGCCCCTGTTTCAAGAGGGCCTGGCGAGCCTCCATGCTGGAGGCCCTGATGAACTCTCCTGCTAGGGTATCATACACAGGTAGGCAGCCAGGCATACCCAGGTAGATCCCTTGCCCTTTTAGCCACCGCTGGATGGCTCCAACTTTTACCGCCCCACTATAGGGGACTGGGTTTTCAAAGTCCCCATCCCGGAAGAGGTAGAAAACTGGGTAGCTCTCCTTGTCTAGCTTGTATTTCTCACTCAGCTCCAAGTTCAGCTTGTCACCGTAATCTGTGAGCAGAAACCAGAGATGAGGTGCAAGGCTATATCCATCTGGGGCAGAACACTGCTCTGGGGGCTGAGTGGAGAGGACTAGTCTTAGCTGTAGAGCAGTTCAAAGTAGGTTCTGAATTCTAATTATGCCATGGATAACTATGGCATTAATCAAGTTATTTAATCTTTATGTATGATGCCAAAAGCTGTTCTAGGTGTGAGGCCTAGATTCAAAATGTGAGAAATCCAGGTTCTTTCATTCTAAAGGTGAGAAGAGAGATAGTGCACAAGTAAAATGAACTGACTCGTGACACAATGAAAACACTAACAAAGCCCATTGCAGGTCATCATAGAGCTTGCCTGAAAGTACCAGCAGCCAAGCGACCTGAATGTCCCTCAAACACATGAAGATCTGGGAAGCATGTCTCAGGGAGAAAGCAGTCCAAAGCACAGAAGCTCTGTAGAGTTTGGAGGACAGGAGGCTTGTACAAATGGGGGCTTGAAGCAAGTGATCATTGAGGAAGTCCCTGTGTACTTGAGACCTGGTAAGAACTCTATGCTAAAATCTGTCCTTCCTAAGAGTCAACACCAGTCCTCAAAAGCTGCATTAATTCATTTCTTTTTTTTGGGGGGGGGAAAGGGGGTCCGGTCGTGGGACCTGAACTCTGGGCCTGGGTGCTGTCCCTCAGCTCTTCAGCTCAAGGCTAGTGCTCTACCACGTGAGCCCCAGCGCCACTTCCGGCTTTTTTTTTCTTTTTGCTTATGTGGTGCTGAGGAATCGAACCCAGAGCATCATGCATGCAAGGCAAGCGCTCTACCACTGAGCCACCTTCCCATCCCATTAATTCATTTCTTATACTTTGGCAAGAAGAAATGGCTCAACTGACTATTACTGGACAATAATGTTGATATTAATATAAGCAAGTGGGCTGTTTTTGTGTTTTTTGTTTACAGTATTGAGGATTGAACCTCAGACCTCACACTTACTAGGCAACTGTGTTACTGAGCCACACCCCTGACTTTTTATATTTTGAGATAAGGTCTTGCTAGGTTTTTTCCTAGGATGGCCTCAAGCCATGGGATTAAAGGTGTGCACTTGGCAACAAGTGTCATGACAAAAAAAATGGGGGTGTGGGGGAGGCACAATGCCTCTATGAAGTGGTTCCTCCAGACTCATCACAGAGGGAAACACATAAAACACAGCACAGTGACCAGGGTGAACATTTAGCTATTGTTATTCATTATTCAAAAAGGACCAAGGGAATTGACTGAAGTCAGTTAAAATTGACTGGCTGCCCCAAAGTATGCCAGCCATCTCTACCATGACCAAGCTTTGGTAAGTGCCAGCCTTGTACCGGGAAAGCAGGTCTCTAGGCCGGGAGATCACAGCCGCCAGGAAAAACACTTAGGAGTACTGGGTGAAGTTACTCCACACCCCAGGGCCAGACGGTCACTAAATTTCTAGGGCTTTAGCTTTTCAAATGGAACGTGGAGATAACGCATCTTGTTTCTCAAGCAGGGTTCAATTGATGAAAAATTTGATCATACCTGTATAGCCTGTTAAGTGTTGATAATTATTACATTTATTATTAAAAGCTGTCACTATGGACTGGTCACGGTGGCTCACACCTGTAATCCTAGCTACTGTGGGGACCAAGAGGTGAAGATCATGGTTCAAAGACAGCCCGGGCAGAAAAATCTGTGATAGTGTCATCTCCAATTAACCACCAAAAAAACGAAGTGGAGCTATGGTTCAAGTAGTAGAGCACTAGCCTTGAGCAAAACAGCTCATAGATAGCCCGTAGGCCCTGAGTTCAAACCCTGAGGTTGGCACCAAAAAGAAGTCAGTGTGGTTCAGAGCTGCCCTTGAGTTAACAGTAAGCCAGTGTACTCGAGCTAAAGCCAAATTCCAATCATTTGAGCACATCCCAGACCTGGTTTTGGTATAAATGCTAAGGTGAAGACAGAGCCAACTATGCTGCTCCACTAAAAGGCCCCATGGCCCAGTCCTCTTCAGGGGAAGTTTCAAAGTTCTCAGCACCTTGAAGGCCAGCCAAGTGGAAGGTAAAGGTTGGGGGAAGGAGACTTCAAGGCTAAGCCTCAGGTTCCAAAGGCCCAGAATCTACTTGATGAATTCTTGATGTCCACAATCCCATTAAACCCTTGGGAGTGGCTCACCTGGGGAGACCCTGGTTATTCTCCCTTGGGAGCAGGGACACCATTCCTAACTTCCTCCCTCTCTGCCCTCCCCAGTCATCCTGCTCATCCATACCTGAGATCCCCACCTCTGCCACCAAGAGATCATCACTGGAGGCCGAGTTTTCAGCCAGGCGCTTGAACTCATCCTGCTTCTCACCGTAGGGGTACTGGGTGTCGAACTTCACCAAGACGAACTTGCTTTTGGGAATGACCTGAGGGCGCATAGAGCTGAGCAAGTGGGGTGTTCCGGGAACATGGGGGGCTATTTCTCTTTCCCAAGGGGCCCCTGTTTCAGAAACATTGGAAACAAGCAAGCCCGTGAAGGAGACGGGCTCTCACAAACTACTATTTACTCATTTCACCCACTGAGTCACTTAATTTCGTGACTGTCTGCTAAGCCTTGGGCACCTCAGGTGTATGTTCACACTAACTGAACATGTACAACACTATCTAGAATAGACAAAGTTATAGGGAAGCAAAATGAGTGCCTCTGTTCTCAAGTCCCTTTTGGAAAGTTCCAGAAGACCTTAGCATGCACTCCATTGTCTCATCACACCTGCTGTCACCCCACTGCACCAGAAATCTGACAAAAACAAACCATCTGAAAGGAGTCGACTAAGTGAACTAGGCAAGTTCAGGCAGATAAGTTGGTGAACGACCCGTGCTGGGCCTGTGTCCCCTCCCCAGACCACAGCTCCCTTGAACTGGACGTCTGGGTCCTAAGCTGTGAAGACCAAGATTTTCATTTCCATTGCAGTAAAATTCGCCTAAGATATACTGATTTAGTGTGCTGACAGTGTTATATACCCAATACTAGCTACTTGCAGATCACTGTCATCACCCCAATCCCTGTGGCAGCCAGGCAAGTACTCCACCTCATCCTCCCTGCCCCCAGCAGCTTTATAGATTTGCTTATTGTGATAGAATCACACAATAGAGAGCCTTTTGTATCTGGCTTCTTTGCCTTAGTCTAATGCTTATAAGATTTTTTTATGAGCAGGGTGCCAGTGGTGGTTCACACCTGTCATCCTAGCTACTCAGGAGGCTGAGATCTGAGGATCATAATTTGAAGCCAGCCCAAGCATGAGACACATCCATGAGACACATCTCCAATTAATCACTAGAAAACTGGAAGTGGCATGTGGCGCAAGTGGTAGAGTACTAGCCTTGAGCTGAAGAGCTGAGGGACAGCGCCCAGGCCCAGAGTTCCAGCCCCATGACCAACATAAATAAATAAATAATATTTTGGGATGGGGAGGCTAGTGAACTTTTCTGCCTAGGATGGCCTTGAACTGCCATCTTCCAGAGCTCAGCTTCTGAGTAGCTAGGATTACAGGTGTTAAATCATTAGTGCCTAGCTAGAATTTCATACCTCTTCAGGGTTGAATAGAAACAATGTATCGGACTGGGAATGTGGCTTAGTGGTGGACTGCTTGCATAGCATTCATGAAGCCCTGGGTTCGATTCCTCAGTACCAGACACACAGAAAAGGCCAGAAGTGGTTCTGTTGCTCAAATGGTAGAGTGCTAGCCATGAGCAAAAGGAAAGTGCTCAGGCCCTGAGTTCAAGTCCCAGGACTGCCCCCCCCTAAAAAAAAAAAAGAAAACATGTATAGGTTGACAAATACTCGTGGTGGTTTCTACTTCGGGGGCTCCTGTAGATGGTACTTTAGTTAGAAACACTGCTTTCTTCTCCTCCCATAACTTTTTTTTTTCTATTCTAGTGATCACCATTGTCAGGTTTTCAGCTTTTCAGCATAGGCAGTCACTACCCATAATTATGTCAAGATGACATAATTCCAGCAGAAACCAAAGAACCTAAATGAATGTTTTTGTTGGTCCCTACTTGTATATTGATGTCCATCTGGCTTTAGGTTTTGGAGACTATTAACAATGCCTAGACATGCAAGGTAGAGAAGCCTCCAGAAAAAGCTGTGAGTGGTCACTAACACCCAAAAGCCAGAGTTTTAGGGGCTGAAAAAGCAGGTAGTCTTAAAATATAAACCAGATCACATCCCTGTGGCTCAACTGGCCTTGTTTCAGTGCAGTGCGCTGTACCCCCGCTTGCTATGCTGGCTGGAATTCTCTTCCTAGGCCACCACTTTCTCAGACAAGCCTCAGTTCAAATGTCGCCTTCTAACAGTCTACTAATCATCTAATATTCCATCATTCCTTTCATAGCTTCCATCCTGATGTCTCTTCTTCACTGCGTTTATCACTCTGAAATTTCCACTGGCTTGCTTCTATCCGCTCCACTAGGACAGATGCTGGTGAGAATACAGCCATTCTATGGCCTAGGTTCTGTATCCCTAGGGCCCCATCATGTCTGGAAATGTATGATGAATGAACAGAACTCTGCTCATCTTCGGAAGCAGGTGCTACGATCTAGAGGTAGGAGTGGGGAGGGTGAAAATGCTTTAAAAAAAAAACCCAAAAACTATAGAGCTGGGAAGGTGGCTCAATGGTAGAGTGCTTGTCTTGCACGCATGAGGCCCTGGGTTCGATTCCTCAGCACCACAAAAGCAGAAAAAGCTGGAAGTGACACTGTGGCTCACGTGGTAGAGTGCTAGCCTTGAGCTGAAGAGCTGAGGGACAGTGCCCAGGCCCAGAGTTCAGGCCCCATGACCCACAAAAAACAAAACAAAAAAACCCCAAACATACCTGTCTCCCTGCACAAATACCTGCCTACACTTGAGCTGGGGACATAGCTCAGTGGTTTGTGGTTGCCAGCATACATGAGGCCCTGGGTTGGACCTCCCCCCACCTCCCACGTTGCAAAATAAAAAGGGGAGGGGAGTATACTTATATTACAGGACAAAATTAATAATCATACAGTAATCTAATACCACTACAACTGAAAATGTTTACGTTCAACATTCTTAGCTAACAAGGATAAAGCAGTGGTTTTGAATAACAAATACTTGCATGAAGAACTTTCTATTCTATGCAGTCTGTATTTAACTGCTTTAGAAATCACACTTCTCTCATCTTTGAGGTAACTGTGGTACTTTACCTACAACCAAACAACTTCCTTCTTCAAAGCAGAGACTATTTTTGGACTCATTTTTTTCATTTATTCATCTAGAGAGGTCTCACCATGGACCCCATGTTGGCTATAAACTTGGTATGTAACTCAAGATGCTCTGGGAATGTAGGGTGCTGGTGTCTTATGCCTAGCTACTGAGGAGGCTGAGATTTGAGGACTGCGGTTCAAAGCCAGCCTGGGCAGCAAAGTCTAAGTGAGACTTTTATCTCCAATTAACCACTCAAAAACCAGAAGTAGAGCTGTGACTCCAAGTGGCAGAACGCTAGCCTTGAACAAAAGAGCTCAGGGACAGCACCTAAGGGTCTTAGTTCAATCCCCACAACTGACAAAAAAATGTTGCAAAGGGTCCATTATGGACCAGACACCATTCAAAATAGACAGGGTCTTATTTAAAGGAGTGGACATTTCACTGTTTGTAAAGGGTAACAACAACAAAAAGGTATTAGAAACCCCTAAAAGGCAAAGCATAGAACAAGGCTGCTGGACAAAACCGCAGTGTTCGAGGGCTGAGAAGGTGGCTCAGTAGTAGAATGCTTGCCTAGAATTCATGAGGCCCTGGGTTTGATTCCTCAGCACCACATAAGCAAAAAGAAAAAAGCTGGAGGTGGCGCTGTGGCTCAAGTGGTAGAGCGCTAGCCTTGAGCTGAAGAGCTGAGGGACAGTGCCCAGGCCCAGAGTCCAGGCCCCACAACTGGACCCCCCCCCAAGAAAAAAAAGAAAAGAAAAAAAAAAAACCCGCGGTGTTCGATAGTGAGGAGAGTGCCATTTTGCAAGAGACTGGAGGAAACACCTAATCATTCATTTCACCAATTGTTTTTATTGAACTTCTCACACACCTGCTGTGTGCATGGTCAGCAACAAAAGCGACCTGGTGCTTCACAGGTATGTAATAAGCTAGTTTGAAGACAGATGATAAAATTGGGAAGGAAAAAACAATCAGTTAAAGTACCCTACTGAAAAAACAATGCCTAACCTTTTGGCCTAGGAGTGTCCAAAACCTAGGGTTTGAGGAAGTAACATTTTAACCTAAGCCTCAAAGAGAAGTAACTGGCTTTTCAATCCTGGGGAGTTGGGGGGAGTTCCAGTCACAAGAATCAGCTAGTGTACTGGCACTAAGAAACTAGGAGTATTTGAAGGCCAGAAGGACGGTTTGTATGGCTGGGGCAGATCATCTAAGACTTGCTTTGAGGTGGAAACAGGTCAGTTCAGTGCAGAAGCTAGTCTGAAAGCCTAGGTCAGGGTCATAGCAGTAAAAACGGAACCACACACTGATGAGGAAACACTGGTAAGTCTCATGGTACAATGTCTCTCTCTGTCACACTTTGTGATGAACCTGTTATACCTAGACTGGGAAATTACTAGAACAAGTGACCAGACCATAAGCGAAGATTTCGACCACTGGAGAGACATATTTAGAATGCCACTTCTTGGTATCACTTCCCCCCAACGACTACAAAATAAGAAACTTAACTATCTCAACAAGTAGCTTGCCTAGTTACAGGAAGTTAAAGGTGGCTCGTGGCTGTGGACAGATAGAAGAGGGGTTTTTACATTCAGCCTTCAATATCTCCACTCTCTTGTTGACCCAGACCAGGATCCCACAATTTAAGAAAGGGGAATGGTGGCAGGATGTCCCAAACCCAGGATGTTCCCTTAAAAAGAGTGGTTAAACTGGAGCATTTGTGTGTGTGGGGGGGGGGGTAGGTCGTGGGACTTGAACTCGGCTTGGGCGCCGTCTCTTAGCTCTTTCACTGGCCTTGAACTCTACCACTTGGGCCACAGCGCCACGTCCGGCTTTCTAGTGGCTGACTGGAGATATGTCTCATGGACTTTTCTGCCCGGGCTGGCTTCGAACCGTGATCCTCAGATCTCAGCCTCCTGAGCAGCTGTGGCTACAGGGGTGCGGGACCGGAGCCGGGCCTGGAGCTTTTTTTTTTGGCGGTGGTGGTACTGGGATTTGAACTCAGGACCTCGCCCTTGCTAGGCAGACATTCTATCGCTTGGGCCCCAAACCCCGTCCGTGGGGCTTACTCTAAACGGAGGCGCTTTTCAGGGAGATGGGTGCGGCTGACGGAGGGCAGAGCAGGCTGCAGCCCCCTCCCCGGGCAGAGCGAGCGCCCCGCGGAGCGCCGAGGCGCGGACCTCGCTCGGGGATTGGGCCGCGCCCGGCCCCGGCCCCACCGGCAAAGGAGAGGCGGGCACAGGGCCCTCACCGCCGCACCTCCGCGACTCTCCGCGGCCGCGAGGAGCCGGGTGGCCCCGGACTCCACGGGGCCTACAGGATGGCGGGAAGCGCTGACGTGGTCTCGGCACGGTCGCCGCCTCCTCCCAGCCCTCCGCGCCCAACGTCTCCCCCCCCCCCCCCCCCGCCCCGGGCTCGCGGTCCCACGGGTCCCCTCCCCGCTCGGGCGCCACCTGCGCGCTACGTCCCCGGCCCCGTTACCTTATAGAAAGTGATCGTGTCCAGGGGAAGGGCGCCCTTGGTGTGCAGGCCGTTGCCGCCCTGCGGAGCGGAGAGGAGGAGGAGCCCCAGGAGGAGGGGATGCAGTGGAGAGAGAAGGACGGCGCGGGTCATGGCGGCAGCCAGAACGCCGGATTCCGGGAGCCGGTGGTGGGAAACCTGTAGCGAGGACGCGCGGAGCCGGCAGACACGTGACTGGAAGGGCGGGGCCACGCGTGCGCACTCGGACATCTGGGTAAGCAGGAGCAGGTCTAGGGTGGGAGGGAGGGGCCTCCTGACGGGACGGGGAAGTGGAACCGGTCGCGCACGCGCTCTTTGAGATGCCCGCGCGGGCTACCGGCGACGGCGGATCACGTGAGCTGGGGAGGATGAGGGTGGACTGTCGCGCACGCGCAGTCGGCTAGTTTCGCCTCGGTTGGCCGGGTTGGCGGCGCCTCGTGAGATGAGGCGCGAAGAGCGCGATCTGGGTCACGTGAGCAAGGGAGGCGGGGCGAAGTGAGCCTGCCGCGCACGCGCAGGCGGCGAGGCTTCCCTCGCGGGCGGTCGCGTGAGGAGAGGCGCAAAGCGCGTGTGCGACCAAGCTTTGGGAATTCCTTTGCTGAGTTTCCTAGCTCTCTTCCCTCTCCTTGGAAGGCGACCAGGCCGGCCATCATGCCCTGCTGGCTGTGGTCCGTCTGGAAGTCGGTTGGAACCCGTTATTACTGTGCTGTTTTCCTCAGCCCGCCCCGTGAGCCTCAGTCGAGGCGCCGCGGCCTGGTTAGGCCTCAGACCCTCCCCTCTCCTGGGCCTGTTGCCCGAGTGCGGCCCCGGGGAGGCAATGAGTGTCTCAGTCGGAGAAACGCAGGCTGAAAACCTGCCCACCTGGGTTTTTGGCGCCAGGAAACTTGACAGACTTCATTGAGTCCGGCTTTCAGCCACGCGCTGTGGTGCAAGCTTGCAATCCCAGCACGCTGGAGATTGAGCCCGGCCCTGCGTCAGACATGTTATGCCGCATCGTGGTTTTGCCCGTGGGAAGTCAGCATAGAGGTGAGCAAGACTCTGCTGAAGGAACTCTTGTTGGAAAAGGAGACATAGGAATGATAATATAACCAGCACCTCATATTGCCCGCTGGTACGAGGGCTTGAACTCAGAGCCTGCGTACTGTCCCTGAGTTTAGTTTAGTTTTGGTTTTTTTCTCAAGGTTAGTGCCCTACAACTTGAACCACAACTCCACTTCTGGATTTTTGGTGGTTAATTCCAAGAGTCTCACAAAACCAGAAGTGGTGCTGTGGCTCAAGTGGTAGAGCGCTAGCCTTCAGCTGAAGAGCTGAGGGACAGCGCCCAGGCCCAGAGTTCAAGCCCCATGACCGACACACACGCACATCATACACACACACAAAGAGTCTCACAGACTTTCCTATCTTGGCTGGTTTCAAACTGATGCTCATATCTCAGCTTCCTGAATAACCAGGATTACAGATGTGAGCTACTGGTGCACAAACAGTCCGACTGAGTTTGAATGTTGTGTCCACTTGGTAACTCTGGTCTTAGAGGAAGGACAGCTGTTTGTGGGTGGGTGGGCTGAAATCTTAGGATTTGAATTCAGTGCTTCAGGCAAGTGCCCTACCACTTAAGTCACATTTCCATCCCTTTTTGCTTTACTTTAAAATTTCAGATAGATTTTCATGCTTTTTGCTTAGGGACAGCCTCAGACAGAAATCCTTTTGCCTAAGCAGAAGTGGACCATTACTACCAACTTGAGAATTGACAATTGTTAGTTAGCTTCTTCATTTGTAAAAACAGGAATAATACTAATTTTTGTTGTAATTGTTGTTCAAGACCCGGATTCAAACTCAGTTTCTAATGCTTTACAACCATTGTCAAGCACCCTACCACCTGAGCCATGCCTCCAACCCCAATACTACTACTTATTAACTCATAGGCTGTGTTAAGGATTAAAATGGCCAGGATAGATTTTTTTTTTTTGTCGGTCGTGGGCCTTGAACTCTGGGCTTGGGCACTGTCCCTCAGCTCAAGGCGAGCACTCTACCACTTGAGCCACAACATCACTGCTGGTTTTCTAGTGGTTTATTGGAGACAAGAGTCTCATGGAGTTTCCTGCCCAGGCTGGCTTTGAACCTCCATCCTCAGATCTCAGCCTCCTGAGTAGCTAGGATTACAGGCCTGAGCCACTGGCACCTGGCTGTCAAGGATAGATCTTTACACATAGAAAGCACTGAAAATTTGTATCAATTATTTTTAGAAATCTTTAATTTTAGCCGGGTGCTGGTGGCTCACGCCTGTAATCCTAGCTACTCAGGAGGCTGAGATCTGAGGATTGAGGTTCAAAGCCAGTCCGGACAGGAGAGACCGTGAGACTCCTATCTCCAATAAACCACCAGAAAACCAGAAGTGGCGCTGTAGCTCAGTTGGTAGAGTGCTCGCCTTGAGCTGAAAGGCTGAGGGACAGCGCCCAGGCCCAGAGTTCAAGTCACACGACTGACAAAAAAAAAAAAAAAAGGAAAGAAATCTTTAATTTTTAGAAGAACTTTGTTTAAATATTTTACCACACTAGTATCTTCCTTTATATCTATTTGAGTTACATGCTCCTGGTAGAAGTTTAATGATGCTGGGTGCCAGTGGTTCACCCTGTCATTCTAGCTACTCAAGAAGGCTGAGATCTGAGGATGGAGGTTCAAAGCCAACCAGGGCAGCAAAGGATCCCTATGACTCTTATCTCCAATTGATCAGCAAAAAGCCTTAAGGGATAGTACCTAGGCTCTGAGTCCAAGCCCCAGGACCGGCATTCCCCCAATTTTTTTCTTATTGAAGGGGTCAATTTCAACGGATGTGTAATATATATTGTACCCATTACATTAAATGAAAGCTCAGATGTATTTGTACTTGTTTAGGAGTTTTTTTTGCTACAAAAGGGAAAACAAAGTAAGTACCACCTGCTTCATTGTGTGGGTTTGGGCTAGTAAAAGGAAGAGGGCACGAGTTTCCAAAGATACTCCAAATGGAAAAATGCTTAATATACTGAAGGCAGGGTTTAATTTGAATCTCCAAATGTTGGAAGGTAGCATGCATGTATTAGAAGGAATGTTAAAGAGAAATGTTCTCTCAGATTGAGTATGTTGTCAAGAACAGCCCAAGTTTGGCATGGCTATTCTCTGAACAATTTGAGATTTGTTCTTAGACAAGAGTCTTTTGTCCAAAAACATTTCTTTTTTTGGGGGGGGTGGTCCAGTCGTGGGGCCTGGGTGCTGTTCCTTAGCTCTTCAGCTCAAGGTTAGCGCTCTACCACTTGAGCCACAGCGCCAATTCTGGCTTTTTTCTTTTTGCTTATGTGGTGCTGAGGAATTGAACCCAGGGCCTCATTCATGCAAGGCAAGCGCTCTACCACTGAGCCACCTTCCCAGCCCCTCCAAAAGCATTTCTTATCACTTGATGATGGTTATTACTATACCCACCCTTATTAAGTAGACATATAATTCCCCAAGACCTTTTGCTGGAGATTTTTGATATCCTAGTATTTTTATATTATTATTAAGAAGTTGTACAAAGAAGTTCTAACTCTGTAAGTCAGGTTATGAGTACAGTGCATCTTGATCAATGTCACCTCTTCCATCATTTCCTAGGACTTGAATTTTTTTTTTTTTTTGGTCGGCCGTGGGGCTTGAACTCTGGGCCTGGGCACTGTCCCTCAGCTCAAGGCGAGCGATCTACCACTTGAGCTACAGCGCCACTTCCAGCTTTCTGGTCGTTTTATTGGAGATAGGAGTCTCACGGTTTCTCCTGCCCCGGCTGGCTTTGAACCGCGATCCTCTGATCTCAGCCTCCTGAGTAGCTAGGATTACAGGCGTGAGCCACCAGCGCCCGGCTCTAGGACTTGAATTTTAGCTTAAAGTTATTAAAACAATCTTTTTATTTAATAATACCTGATATTCCACTCCAGAGTATTATCTTAACCTGACAGGAATATCATGTTTTAAGTTATTCCAGCCATACAAATAACCCAATTTATATCATTAAGAAATATTTAGAACCGGTAACTGGTGGCTCATGTCTGTAATCCTAGCTACTCTGGAGACTGATATCTGAGGACCATGGTTGAAAGTCAGCCTAGACAGAAATGTCCACGAGACTTTTATCTCCAAAAAATACTCAGAAAAAGCTGGAAATGGTGCTGTGGCTCAAGTGGTAGAAGGCTAACCTTGAGCACAAAGAGGCTCAGAGACACTGTCCAGTGTCCAGACTCTGAGTTCAAGCCTCCTGACTGACAAAAAATATTTGGGAGGTGGAGTGTGGCTCAGTGCAAGCATGAGGCTTTGAGTTCAAACTGCAGTACAGTCTCAGTTTTGGGGGGTTGGGGTTATTGCTCAGTCAGAGAGTATATACTTGGTATTTTTGCAGCCTTAGGTTCAATCCTTAGCACCAAACATTTGCAGAATATGAAAGTATGGTTAGATTAAAGATCAATGAAGACTTACATGAATGCCCTTTCTTGCTTTCTCTTTCCTACGGTATTTTTTTGTTGGAATCTTACTAGTCCTTTGAAATCCTGTTTACATGCCACTGTTTTCATTGTTGCTATATGCAGATAGTTTGAGTTTTTGGCCTTCTAGCTCTTTCCCTAGTATATTATAAGCTCCTGAAGACTAGAAATGTATCTTACTTACCTTTAAATCTCCTAAAGCACTCTGCTTCTCAGAATACTGATACTTAGGTATAAATATTTTTTAAATGAATAGTGTAATTTAGTAACATTTTTGTTGGAAATTTTGGATTCAGAATATTTAAGTAGATGTTAATATTTAATATGATAAGCATGAATAACCTCCCCTTTCCTAAATTTTTACTGTTATTACTAAAACTTTATTAGTTGAATATGCAATCTCTCTTTCCCTTCACTGCTTCTGAAGTCTCAAAACAGGGACAAGTTTTAAGCAAATCTCCCTTCTACTCCATTTCTTTCTTTTTTGGTTTTTGTGTTCCATCTCTTTTACAGCTTTACCTTTTACTATAACTCATTCTCTCTGTTTTCTCTTCATTCTTCCTGCTTGTAGTACCTTTCTACAATTTTTAATACTTCTTGGTAATTTTATTTTCTTGTCAGCTGCTCTTTCTGTTTTTGGACTTTCTCTTTGGCTTTGCCCTCAAGGTACCAAACAATATAAGATTAGATAGGGAGGAGTACAGCTGGGGAAAAGTCCAACTACCTGTTGGCAGCTTTGGGATTTAGAATCTGACAGGAGGAATTGGCTGCTTGAGGGGATTTTGGGACAGAAGTCCCCATGGCCTTCCTGGGAGAGGCCAGCACCCAGGAGGACAAATGGGACTCTGTGAGATGAAAAGCTATTCCTAGCTTCTCTTTTTACCTCTCTGTTCTGTATTTTTTTTTTTTTTGGTCGGTCATGGGTCCTGAATTCTGGGCTGAGGCACTGTCCCTCAGCTCTTCAGCTCAAGGCTAGCGCTCTACCACTTGAGCCACAGCGCCACTTCTGGCCTTTTCTGCTTATGTATGCTAAGGAATTGAACCCAGAGCCTTGTGCATGCAAGGCAAGCACTGTTCCATTGAGCCACCTTCCCAGCCCTCTGTTCTGTATTTTTTATCCACAGTTAATTAGCTTTTCTTCTTTATCATTTACTATTCTGTTTTATGTCTGTCAACTTCATTAGGATTTGACTTTGTAACTCATTCTTTCTGTATTCTGCCTCCTCACTGTCAAAATTAATTTTTCTACTTCTCCAGCTTATTAGTTCCCAGTCAACTTTTCTTTTTTTATTCAGTCACCTTATTTTATTATTTCATTATAGTTTGTCTTGTCTTCTTTTACCTGCAGTAGTAGTGACTGAATCCAGGGGATTTCACATGCTAGGCAAGTGCTTTTACTAAGTTATAGCCCTAGTCCTTGTTTTCGATGAGACGAGATCTTCCTTATACCTTGACTCATTGTGCACAAGCTGGTCTTGGAATTACAGGCATGAGCCACCATGTTCAAGTTCAGTCATTTTCTATTCTTTTTATTTTACTGATTCCTAGAGGAGTAGGAAGATGAGAGAAACAAAGAAGCCACCCTGCCTTCTTAGAGCCTGATCAGCCTTTTCACTCATTCTCAGACTTGTAAATTTGATTAGGCTTCAGAGAAGAATTTGTGCTAAAGAGATGGTTAATAAACAGATTTGTGTTAGGTTGAATATCAAATGTAAAAGTATATTTTTGTTTCACTTGGGTGTTTTCTGCAATAAAGTGGGTACAATTTGTCATGGTTATTCTGAGGTATGTTCATTTAGTTTTGTATGCGATGACTGTCTAGCACAAGCAAAGCAAAATTGGAGAATGTTGCAGTTTTTTACTCTTTAGTTATAAATGACATTCTTCACTATGTTGATAACTTTCGAACTAAGAAACAACAATAATAACCAAAAAAGAGACTGAAAGATAACATTTAAAATCAGTGGACAAACTGGTCAAAGACTGCAAAATCAATGGCAAAGTGCTTTCTTCAGTATCCCATGTATTAAAAATTAAAACTGATACAGAGAAGATTGACATAATTTCTAAAGAAGAGTGACATGCAAATTCATAAGTCATTCTATATTTCATAAAAATATTTGTGATTTATTTTACATTAGTGGCATCAATAAAATGGTTAAAAATAAATAGCAAGAGTAAAAGAAGTCTTAGGATCCTGCTTTAATGACGATCAACTATATTGCTTATAGATTCAAGCTCACTTATTACCTATGCTGTATTCCAGAATGTACAGAAATCTCCAGAGATGAGCAATTCTTTCAGTTGAATTTGAACTTTTAGTAACTTAGGCATTGAAATAAATAACAGAGGGCTGGGAAGGTGGCTCAGTTGTAGAGCACTTGCCTTACAAGCCTGAGGCCCTGGGTTCGATTCCTCAGCACCATATAAGCAAGAAGAAAAAAGCCGGAAGTGGCGCTGTGGCTCAAGTGGTAGAGCGCCAGCCTTGAGCTGAAGAACTGAGGGACAGCGCCCAGGCCCAGAGTTCAGGCCCCACGACCGGACACCCCCCCAAAAAAAAGAAATAAATAACAGAGAAACAATACCTCTAAATGATGGAATCAATTTATGAACTGTTCATAAATTCCTCATTATAATAGGTAGAGATATTTTAGGAAATGTCAATACTGCTCCCTTTTCTTCCAGGCAATATTTTAATTATAACATTGAATTTTCAGATATCAATGATCATGTTAGGTTTCTTTGGTATATCTTATCAAGGAAACAGTATTGAAATACTAAAGCATGGGAGAGTCCTGATTATTATATCCTAGGAAAATTATTAGAGATAGTTCCCTGACTTTGGTATATGTAGATACTTGTTTTGCTATTCTGTCCATTTAGTCTGGGATGGGGAACATTTGGGCCATGAAAATTATTTCTGTGGTCCAAGAATGATGTTACAAATATCCAAATGGCCCTTGAAAGAAAACAGTTTCCTTATCCTTGTTCTAGGCAATTAAAATTTAATGTTGAACAAAATTACATCCTTGATAAAACTATTCATTCCAAAAAGACCAAGTTAAAGCCTTCCTTACTAATAGATTATAGGGAAAGTGGTATATTTACTAGCTCAGAGAACATTTTAAGAATTTAACAACTGTTTTTCTAAACATAGCTCAAGGCTGTTTGCCAGTGGCTCACACCTATAATACCAGTGACTCCTAGCCTCCTAGGAGACTGAGATCTGAAGATTGTAGTTCAAAGGCAGCCCAGGCAAGAAAGTCCATGAGACTCTGTTTCCAATTAGCCTGCAAAATGGCAGATAAAGGCATGACTAAAGTGGTAAAGCAATAGCCATGAGCAACCCAGGGAGAGCAAGAGGCCCATATACAATACAAACAAAGTGATTGTTACATTTTCCTAGCTATATCATTTACCAAATGAAGATTTTGACTTTTGGTAGATACAGTCACTCATTTATTTGAGCTTCTCTGACCTGCTTCTGGGAATTTGTCAACTCACTGAAGCACTTCTCTATAGAACTTCCCTAGCCCATAAGGACATCATCTGCTCTAACCTGCAAACAATTGGACAGGTAAGTGCTATTAGACTAACCATACTTTTCAAGGGTGCACACACAATCAAATCTAAATAAGAAACTGAGAATATATATTCTGGGAAATATAGAGGTATTTTTTATTGTTACACATTGAAGAATAGCTTTCATTATTTTTCATAATAAACATAACTGCTACCACTCATGGTAGTATGTGCTTGTAGTCCCAGCATTCAAGAGGCAGAGGCAAGAGGATCAGAGTTCAAGGTCAGACTGTGCTAAATAGCAAGACTCTGTCTTAAAACAAAATCCAATAGAAAACACTACTTATCTGTTATGGAAATTTCGGAAAATTCAGAGAGGTATAAAGATAAACAATTAAAAAATCAGCCATGTGCTAGTGGCTCTTGCCTGAATCCTAGCTACTCGGAGCTGAGGATCAAGGTACAAAGCCAGCCCAGATGAAAAAGTCTATGAGGCTCTTATCTTTAGTTAACCACCAAAAAGCCAGAAGCAGAGCTGTGGCTCAAGTGGTAGAGCACCAGCCTTGAACAGAAAAACTGACGTGCACACACACAAAAATTGCCCAGGCATAATAATAATTTTAATATTATATGTGTGTGTATACACTTTTTTTTGTGTGCCAGTTCTAGGGCTCTATCACTTGAGCCACAGCTCTACTTTTGGCTTTTTTTTGAGGGGGGGGAAGAATTAGTTTATTGGAGATAAGAGGCTCACAGACTTTCCTGCCCAGGCTGGCTTTGAACTGTGATCAGAATTACAGGCTTGAGCCACCAGTGCCATCAGTATCATATCTATGTATAATTTATATATGTGTGTGTGTGTGTGTGTGTGTGTGTGTGTGTGTGTGTGTGTGTGTGTGTGTGTGTGTGTGTATTATATATGGTGTGTGTGTGTGTGTGCGTGTGTGCCTTGAACTCTGGGGGCCTGGGCACTGTTCCTGAGTTCTTCAGCTCAAGGGGAACGCTCTACCAGTTGAGCCACAGCACCACTTCTGGTTTTCTAGCGGTTAATTGGAGATAAGAGTCTCACAGACTTTCCTACCTGGGCTAGCTTTGAACTGCGATCATCAGATCTCAGCCTCCTTAGTAGCCAGGATTACAGGTGTGAGCCACCGGTGCCCATCTGAACTACTTTTACTCAAGGCTAGCACTCTACCATTTGAGCCACAACACCACTTCTAGCTTTTTTGTTTATGTGGTACTGAGGAATTGAACCCAAGGCTTCATGTATGCTAGACATACACTCTACCACTAAGCCATTCTCAGCACCTATATATTTTTAATACACAAAGTAGTGTTAATACTTTTTGTAATCAGCTTTTATTAGTCAGAATATTTTGACCATATTTCTATGTAATGAATTACACTTTTCTGCAACCACTTTTGAAATGAGAGCATAGTTTGATATTATTGGGATATAATAAACACTGGAGTTTGAAAACCGGACGTGGTGCTGTCTCAAAGTGGTAGAACACTAGCCTTGAGCAAAATGAGCTCAGGAACAGCAAGTTCAAGCCCCACAATCACAAAAAGAACATGAACAACAACAAATCCTGGTGAAAGTAACCTTATTACACTGTTGCGGGGAATGTAATCAATTGCAACCACTCTGGAAGGTGTTGTGTAGATTCTTCAAACAACTAAACACAGAATAACCCTATGATCTAGGGATACCACTCTTGGGCATTTACCTTTGGGTAGAATATTACAAGTAAGTAAATACAGGGGCTGGGAAGGTGGCTTAGTGGTAGAGTGCTTGCCTCACATGCATTAGGCCCTGGGTTCTATTCCTCAGCACCATATAAGCAGAAAAAGCTGGAAGTGGCATTGTGGCTCAAGTGGTAGAGCTAGTCTTGAGCTGAAGAGTTGAGGGGCAGCGCCAAGGCCCAGAGTTCAGGCCCCAAAATCAACATACAACAAGTAAATAATACAGTAAAGATACTGCTTGCTAGACAATCTGCCACCTCAACCACTTGGCTAGAACTTTCTGTTTCTTTTTGTGCTGGTTTTGGAGCTTGAACTGAGCCTGAATGCTGTCCCTGAGATATTTTTTTTTTACTCAAGGCTAGTGCTTCTACTACTTGAGCCACAGCTCTGCTTCTGGATTTTTGATGACTAATTGGACAGAAGAGTGTTGCAGACTTTCCTGCCTGTGAGCAGCTGGTGGGCATTTAGTGGCATGGTTATTTTTGAGGCAGTGTCTTGCTTTATGTCTGTTTTGGCTTTACACTGTGATTCCTTGATTGCCATCTCAAATAGAATTATAGGTTTGAGCTACCTTGCCTAGCTATTTTCTGCTATTCAACCCATCTGTTATTTCTTGCCTCAGCAGGCTAAGGCTATTTATATTGCCTTTAAATATACTTGGCAGATAATACCTTTGAGGTCACTCCTGTGCTTAGAAGGTAAAGATGGGTGAAATAAAGACAATCTCCTTGAGCTGATCCCATGGAGAAACACCAGAAATGAGGAAAGAAAGATAAATGAGTTATAATGCTATAACACTGTTTTACTCTGTCATCTCCTTTCCCTCCCTCCCTCCCTCCCTCCCTCCCTCCTTCCCTCCCTCCCTCCCTTCCTCCCTTCCTTCCCTCTTTCCCTTCCTCCTTCCTTCCCTTCCCTCAATCCTTCCCTCCCTCCCTCCTTCCCTCCCTCCCTCCCTTCCTCCCTTCCTTCCCTCTTTCCTTTTTTCTTTCTTTCTTTTGAGACAGAGTTTTGCTATGTAGTCCCAGCTTACCTTGAACTCACAATCCTCTTGTCTTAGAATTCTTAGTGCTGGGATGAAGGCATGCACCATCATTTTGCTCATTTATCCCCTATTGTGGATTTTTGAGAATTCTTATATATTCTAGAATCAAGTCCTTTGTGTATGTGTATATATATATATATGTATATATATACATATATATATATATATATTGCAAACATTTATTCCCTGTCTATAATTCAGTCATAGGGTTTGAACTCTGGGCTTGGGCGCTGTCCCTCAGCAATTCAGCTCAAGGCTAGCACTCTCTAACTTGGGCCACAGTGCCACTTCTGATTTTCTAGTGGTTTATTCAATAAGAGTTTGATGGTGCCCCTCCATAGATGAATGGATTGAGAAAATACGGTATATATACACAATGGAATTCTATGCCTCCATCAGAAAGAGTGATACTGCTCCATTTGTTAGGAAATGGAAAGACTTGAAAAAAATTATACTAAGTGAAGTAAGCCAGGCGCAAAGAAACATAGGTTCCATGGTTGCCCTTATTTGCAATAACTAGTATATCTGAGACAAGCATAAAATGTCAGATAAGATGATGTTAAGTGAAATGAACCTCAAAATAAGGACACAAGTTTTTTTCTTTCTTGCTATCGTTTCTAACGTATTTATAAGGTACCATGTGATTTTTTTTGTTGTTGCTTTGTATATCCCTCCCCCATGGTATAACCATACCCTGTTTTCACTGTATTTGATGTTGGCATAATTTGGAGAGTGGAAGGGAAAAAACAAATTGTTTAAATAGGGATACAGGTTGACCCATTGCAACAATTAGATGTGCAAGATGCTATGTTGAAAAACGAGTTTTAAATTTTAGGTGGGATTGGGAGGGGCGGGGATGTAGTTGTGGAGATGGGAGGGAAGGGATGGTAGGGGAAAAACCAAGGAGGAGGCAACAATGTTTGATAAGAAATGTACTCATTACCTTGCTCATGTGATTGTAACCCCTCTGTACAGTATTTCCAAAATAATTTTTTTAAAAAAAAAAGAGTTTACAGACTTTCCTGCCTGGGCTAGCTTTGAACCTTGATCCTTACATCTCAGCCTCCAAGTAGCTAGGATTACAGGCAAGAGCCATTGGCACCCAGCTTCATTTCACATACTTAACATTTATTTTTCTTTTTTCATGTGGTGTTAGAGATCAACTAGTGCCTCATTCATGCAAGGCAATATTACTACTAAGTTGTACAGTTTTCAAGAGCAATAGTGTTAATTTGATGAAGTCCAGTTTATTAGTTTGGTCTTTTGTTACATTTTTGGTGCTACATCTGAGAAATGTTTGCCTAATCCAAAAAAATCCATTTTGGGGTAGGGAGGAAGATTACAATAGCCATTTTTGTTATTGATGTTGAAAACAGGAATTCTTTCCCTTAAACTTTGTCCTGCCAATTCCTTACTATTATGCCATTCTTTTATTTTTGTAAGGATCTTTAAAAAAAAGTAGTTCAGCATAGTGATCCAGTATGTTTATAAATATCCAGCATATTTATTTCTTTTGAATGGAAATAGCCTAGATTGCTATTCAGTGAAGATGTTTTCTTTCCTTAAATTTATTTGGTAGTTTAAGCACCCAGATCAAATATGCTAATGATATTAAGAGATGGAAACTTACTTTGATGAGGGTGTTTAGAAGCAAGGCCTTAACGAAGTGACTAGGATATGTAAGGTATTTATAGAGTGGAGACCCCACGGTGAATCTTGGTGGATAAGCAAAGGGAGAGTAACATACATAGACAGACATGTGTGCTCCTTGTTTCTTGCTGTGATGGTCTACATCATGCTAGGACTCTGCTAGCAAAAGAGTTATTACCAGACAAAGACCGTAGAATTTGTAACTTCTGGACTAGGAATCAAAGGAAGCCTTTTTCTTCAAAAGGAACCTGCCAGGACTAGGAAGGTGGCTCAGTGGTAGAGTGCTTGCCTAGCATACATGAAGCCCTGGATTTTATTCCTCAGTACCACATTAAAAAAAAAGTCAAACAAAAGGAACCTGCCTCAGGTATTTTGTTACCATACTGAAAATAGACCAATATAGCTATTATGATTCTAAATTAAAATCCATATTGTCTTTTCAATTAAAAAAATAGTAGAAGGGATGGGAAGGTGCTCAGTGGTAGAGTGCTTGCCTTGCATGCATGAGGTCCTCAGCACTACATAAGCAGAAAAAGCCAGAAGTGGCACTGTGGCTCAAATGGTAGAATACTAGCCTTGAGCCGAAGAGCTGAGGGACAATGCCCAGGCCCAGAGTTCGGTCCCCATGACCAACAAAAAATAAAAATTAAAAATAAAAAAAATAATATGTCTTCATAAAAGTGGAGTACTTAGGTAAGAGGAGGTGAATAATTCTGTTGCTCTTCTGAATAATCAAAAGGATATATATAGTAAGTTGAACTTATTTTAGGTAGGTTTGAGTGGGATACCTAGAAGTGATCTCATTTGTGTGGTATGGATACTGATGGTATATTACCAACAAGCCAGTAGTTAGGATTCTAATACTAGAAAATAATAGGTCTTAGGAAGTTAGAGTAGGATAGTTATGATGGGGTGTTTTGATTTTTGTCTAGATATTCTACATTTCCTCATTTCTTTACACCGTCAGTTACATCTGGTATCTGTACACAGAGCTGAGAATGAAACAGAGTGGACAGAATACATCTCCTCTGGTAAGTTTTATTCAGAACTAATAGTTAAGAATAGTAGGAAGTGGTGCTGTGGCTCAGTTGGGAAGCGCTCGCCTTGAGCTGAAGAGCCGAGGGACTGTGCCCAGGCCCAGAGTTCAAGCCCCACGACCACAAAACAAAACAAAAACTCCCAGAATAGTAGGCTAAAATACGCCTATATATCCATGCCATACAGTATAAGCACTCAGCACTAGAGGCACATTTTTTTCAGGTTAATCAAAGAAAAAAACATGTTCCCACTGAATTTCTATTCTGTTGACATTACTTCCTCTTCTTCATTGCTGTACACACATTAAAAAAAGGTTTTATTATAGGAAACATAATTTAGCAGTACTGCTAATCCTGCTATTTCTACCTGGTTTGATTCAATAAGGGAAATCTTTGGCTCCATGTCAATCCATCATTGTTACTATAGTAAAGGAAAAGGCTCTTGGAGAAAGCCAGGGGAGGCGCTGCATTTGTTACATTGGGATTGTCGATACAGACTTGGAAGAGGGAAAGCATTTGTTCTCCTCTGCTATATTACTGTAATCTGTGAAGATGAAAGTATTGGTTTGCAGAAAGTCAAAGTGGATCTAAAGAAGGTGGATCTTGGCTTCTTCAATTCACAAACAGGGTGTGAGACACTGTCCAGTATTGTAATGATAAGAGAGGGGAATGCTAAGCCAGCACATCTGAATTTTTAATGTATACATGTGCATATTTTACACATTACATATTCCCCTGTTTAAGTGTAAAATTCAGTGATGTTTTTAGTAAACTTACCAAATTGTGTTATTAAAATCGACCCTTTTCGCCCTAGGCAACCATTATTTTACTTTTTGTTTCTATCCATCTGCCTTTCTGGACATTTCATGTAAATGCAAAAATAATATATGTGATATCTTGTATATTGTTCTTTCATGTAGTATATATAATGCTTTGAAGTTTGTACATTTTAGCATGTATGAATAATTCCGTTTGTGCTGGGCGCCAGTGGCTCATGCCTGTAATCTTACCTACTCGGGAGGCTGAGATCTGAGGATCAAGGTTCAAAGCCAGCCCAGGCAGAAAAGTCTGTGAGAGGGGCTGGGAAGGTGGCTCAGTGGTAGAGTGCTTGCCTCGCATGAGGCCCTGGGTTCAATTCCAGAGCACCACGTAAACAGAAAAAGCCAGAAGTGGAGCTGTGGCTCAAGTGGTAGAGTGCTAACCTTGAGCTGAAGAG
Organism: Dipodomys ordii; assembly: GCF_000151885.1. Classification (NCBI taxonomy): domain Eukaryota; kingdom Metazoa; phylum Chordata; class Mammalia; order Rodentia; family Heteromyidae; genus Dipodomys; species Dipodomys ordii. The sequence continues at coordinate 5,350,365 of NW_012267282.1, read as the reverse complement.
CTGAGGGACAGCACCCAGGCTCAGAGTTTAAGCCCCACAACGGACAAAAGAAAAGTCTTAGAGACGCTTATCTCCAATAAACCATTCAGAAAACTGGAAGTGGCGCTGTGGCTCCAGTGGTAGAGCACTAGTCTTGAGCTGAAGAGCTGAGGGACAGTACCCAGGTCCAGAGTTCAGGCCCCATGACCAATAACAACAACAACAAATTCCTTTTTATTGCTGAATAGTATTTCATTGCATATGAATTGAGTTTTTTTGTTGTTGTTGTGTTTTTTTTTGTGTGTGTGCTTGTCTTGGGACTTGAACTCAGAGCCTGGGCACTGCCTCTAAGCTTTTTTTGTTCAAGGCTACCTCTCTACCCCTTGAGCTACAGCACCACTTCTGGCTTTTTCCATGATTAATTTGAGATGAATGTCTCATGGGTTTTCCTGCCCAGGCAGGCTTCCAACTGCAGTCCTTGGATCTCAGCCTCCTAAGTAGCTAGGATTACAGTGGTGGGCCAACAGCACCTGACTTATCCTGGTTTTCTCTTTTTGTTTTGTTTTGTTTTTTGGTTTTTTTTAATGCTTTGTTCAAAATCTTTCCTTGTAGAGTCCAAGTGGGTAGCAACAATTCTTAAGTTATTTTAGAGTTTCTGATACAAGCAGTGAATATTTGTGTTACAGTGCAATGGCTTTGAACCTAGGCCTCCTATATACTAAGCAATTACTCTACTACTGAGCTATACCACTAACCTAACAAGTAGAGTTTTACATACTCTGTTTTTTAGGATCTAAAGGTTTTATATCAAAAGAGCTTATTTGACTTTGCCCAATTAAATCAACAATGGCATGTTAATGCTTTTCTGTTAGGTACTTTTTTTTTTTTGCTGATCCTGGGGCTTGAACTCATGCCCTGGGCACGGTCCCTGACCTTCTTTTGCTCAAGGCTACCACTTGAGCCACAGTGCCACTTCTAGCTTCTTCTGTTTATGTGGTACTGAGGAATTGAACCCTGAGCTTCATGCATGCTAGGCAAGCACCTACCACTAAGCCACATTCCCAGCCCCGTGTTGTGTATCTTCTAGAGTTTTATTCCACTCAAGAGGTACGAAAGTATCATTTCTTTCTGGGTCTAAAAGAAAAAAGCTAAACATCTATCAAAACTATTATCAAAAGAGGGAGGGTTACTGTATGATTTCATACTTGCCTTTTTTCTTAAGAGAATTTGTTTGCATACTCAGTAGTTATCTACCCAGTTTCCTGAGTAGCTAGAATTTAGAGGCATGATTGAGTAGGTAGAATTACAATCATGATGGGTACTCAAATCTTAAATAATTTCCTGCTCTATTTTTCAGACTCTAGTAATACAGATTAAATTCTATCATTGCCAGTGCTAAGAATCATCTCATAAATTTTATGATGAATATTGCTTGAGAAGGGAAACTGGTTCTGGAAATCTCTCTGTTCTATTGAGTTGGAAGTGATGATCTGGGTCTGGCATTTATTGTAATATGAACAACAATGTCTTAAGATGTTTTTCACATGTATTCTTAACATAGGTGAGAGATTATAGTTGTCCACTTGGTCGTGTGGCCTTTATGTTGCCAAGGTAAGGTCTTTTTCTTTTCTCTCTCTCTCTCTCTCTTTTTTTTTTTTTGTCATCGATCATAGTACTTGAACTCAGGGTGAGGGTGCTGTCCCTGAGTTCCTTTGCTCTTGCTAGCACTCTACTACTTTGAGCCACAGCTCCACTTCTGGCTTTTTGGTTAATTGGAGATAAGCGACTCATGGACTTTCCTACCCAGGCTGGCTTTGAACAGCAATCTTCACATCTCAGCCTCCTGAGTAGTTTGGATTACAGGCATAAGCCCCAGTGTCCAGCTAGGTCTTTTTCTTTCCTACTATTAGAGACTCACTGTTGTGGCATCAAACAGTTCAGTGCTATCTCCATTGTCACTAAGTCCTTTCAGAGCCTTAGTCAGAAGCTACCCATATGAGGTCATTGGCTCGTTTTCTACATGGACTAGGAAATTATTTTGATTTGTTAGAGCTGAATTTTAACCAAAATTCTGCCATCAGTTCTGGGTGAATTTGAAGAATTTCCTTTAAGTCTTTGGGCTTCTAATTCCTTTAATTATTTCATAAAGAGCGGTCTTCAAGTAAGGAAATACTGAATAGGAATCTCAGACCTAGAAAGGTTCTGTGGTGGTCACCTCAAGCTGACTTTGCTCCTAAAGGTGGTTGTATTTATTGAATGAATAGCTTCCTGCTTAAAGGTATACTCTGGAAAAAGCACATAGGAACAAGCTAAGGAGAATGAAGTTATTCCTGGCCACCTCGGAAATTGAAACAGACTACATATATAGAGTTCTTTGGTAGATTTTCTCTCACTTTTTTTTTTGTTGTTGTTGTTGGTCATGGGGCTTGAACTCTGGGCTTGGGTGCTGTCCCTGCGCTCTTCAGCTCAAGGCAAGCGCTCTACCACTTGAGCCACAACACCACTTCCGGTTTTTTAGTGGTTTATTGGAGATAAAAGTCTCACGGACTTTCCTGCCTGGGCTGGCTTTGAACCGTGATCTTCAGATCTAAGCCTCCTGAGTAGCTAGGATTATAGGCATGAGCCACTGGCCCCTGGCTTTTCTCTCACTTTTATGAATTTAGATTTTTTTTTCAAAACTAGGGTTTCAGTTTAAATTAGGGGCCTTGTGCTTCCTAAGCAGATGCTCTACCACTTGAACCTTGCTCTCAACCTTTTTTCCTTTAGTTATTTTTTGGATAAGGTCTCCCATTTTTTGCTTAGGCCTGGCAGGACCATAATCCCACTAATTAAAATTCCTGTAAAAAAATAAAATTCCTGTATAGCTGGAATTATAGGCATATGCCACTGTGCCCAGCTTATTTTTCAGATGGAGTCACTAACTTTTTGCCTTGCTTGACCTTAAACCATGATCCTCCTGATCTCTGTCTCCCAAAGAGCTGGAATTACTGGGGTGAGCCACAATGCTAGGATGATTTTTTTTTTTTGTCAGTGGTGGAGCTTGAACTCTGGGCCTGGGCTCTGTCCCTGAGCCTCTCTGTACTCAAAGCTAGTACTCTACCACTTGAGTTACAGTGCCACTTCCAACTTTTTCTGTTTATGTAATAGTACTGAGGAATTAGACCCAGGATTTCATTCATGCTAGGCAAGCACTCTACCACTAAGCCACATTCCCAGCCCTTCTTTTATTTTAGAAAGTCAGACATTTAGGCATGAGATGTAACCTGATATAAGAGGTAAAATATCCTTATTTAATTCAAATATTAACAACTGCCCTTCCTAATATAGAATTTATAATGGGTTAGATTGGATAAGTCTATGAAAGAGCTTAATAAATTCTGAAATAATAAGAAGAATAAATTAGTATCTTCCTACAGTATATGTTGACACCATTACTGCACTAATCTGTAAAGTTTAATCAATAAGGACTAGAAATCAGAAGCCAAAGTCCCTATCATTTTTTTGGGGGGGGGTCCGGTCGTGGGGCCTGAACTCTGGGCCTGGGCACTGTCCCTCAGCTCTTCAGCTCAAGGCTAGCACTCTACTACTTGAGCCACAGCGCCACGTCCATCTTTTTCTTTTTTTTTTTGCTTATGTGGTGCTGAGGAATCGAACCCAGGGCCTCAGGCATGCAAGGCAAGCACTCTACCACTGAGCCACCTTATTTTACAACTAATCTTTGATTTACCTGTGGCTTACATACTAAGAATGCATAGCTAGGCATACTAAGGAACTTTAGTATTTGGGCAGTGAGAATTACCATAAGATTTCTGATGATCATAAAGCTAATCAAGCCACAAGACTACAGCTACACATAGTCCTATATATACTCTAGGTAACATCTTCAAATCCACAATCTATTTATTTTCTTTTTTCTTTTTTTTGTTCGGTTGTGGGGCTTGAACTCTGGGCCTGGGCACTGTCTCTCAGCTCTTCAGCTCAAGGTGAGAGCTCTACTACTTGAGACACAGTGCCATTTCTGGTTTTCGAGTGGTTTATTGGAGATGAGAGTCTCACGGACTTTCCTGCCTGGGCTGGCTTTGAACTGTGACCCTCAGATCTCAGCCTCCTGAGTAACTAGGATTATAGGTGTGAGTCACCAGCACCCGGCCACAATCTATTAACTCTTATCCTGTTCTCTTATACTGATATTACTTAGTAAGCACGATCACACACAAACCCTGCGTATTTATTTCTACATTGTTCAAGAGAATATGTACTATTTATGCTTAATTATGAAAATGTAAAATTTGCCTCAGAGGAAAGATAGCTGCTTTAGTATAAGTGCTTCTCATGGTGGAGAAGAAAGAGTAGGAGAGCGTGTGTATTTGATTAAAGTACCTTGCATTAATTGTGGAAATATTACAGTGAAATCCCTTGGTACAGTTAATATATGCAGGGAAAGGGGGATTGGAGAGAGCTCACTGCTTTGTGTTGGACATTGTGGGGCATACCTATAATTCCATCTAATTGGGAAGTAAAATACTAGGAGGATAATGCCAGCCTGGGGAAAAAAAAAGTTAGGAACACTGCATCTCAAAAACAAGCTGGGGCCAGGTGCTGGTGGCTCATGCCTGTCATCCTAGCTACTCAGAAGGCTGAGATCTGAGGATCGCGATTCAAAGCCACTCGGTCAGGAAAGTCCGTGAGACTCTTATCTCCAATAAACCACTAGAAAACCAGAAGTGGTGCTGTGGCTCAAGTGGTAGAGCCCTTGCCTTGAGCTGAAGAGCGCAGGGACAGCGCCCAAACCCATAGTTCAAGCCCCACGACTGACCAAAAAAACAAACAAACTGGGGAGCTGGGAAGGTGGCTCAGTGGTAGAGTGCTTGCCTTGCATGCATGAGACCCTGGGTTCGATTTCTCAGCACCACATAAGCAGAAAAAGCTGGATGTCGTGCTGTGGCTCAAGTGGTAGAACACTAGCCTTGAGCTGAAGAGCTCAGGGACAGCACTCAGGTCCACAACTGACCAAAACAAAACAAAGAAAAACAAAAAACAAGCTGGGCACAGTGTCACACATTTATAATCCCACCTACTTGGGAGACAGAGAATATCAATCCAAAGCCAACCAGGCCAAGAGATCCTATTTGAAAAACTAAAGGAAAAAGGCTGGAGTCATGGCCAAGTAGTAGAGTGCTTGCCTAATAAGCTCAGGACCTTAATTCAAACCCCAGTATAGCCATCAAGAAACAAAAACAAAAAGTGCTGCTATGTACCACAAAGCAAACGTATCTCTAGGGAGCTTTGTTTTATTGATTTGTTTTTTTAATGGGCAATAAAAGAAAAAACCAAGATCATACTCTTATGATCTCATGCTCTTAGTATCTAGAAACACTAATAGTGATGATTTCTTCAATCCAGAGTCGATTGAGTGGGATAAATTAACTATTCTTAGTGAACAAGGGAATTTGTGATATTCTTATTCTCCCCTTTACTCCACTGTTCAAACTTTTCCGGTTATCTTAACTATACTGAGTAGATAGTTTCCCCTGTGATATGGGCCAGCATTAAGAGGCATTGAAGCCTCTCCTTGTCCTCATTACCTGTAATGTACCTACTAAGAAATATGACCAACTCTCAATCATCTATGAAAAGTACGTTTAAAGAGTGAGTCCAGGGGGTGCAAAGGTATCTCAGTGGTAGAATGCTTGTCTCGCATGCATGAGGCTCTGGGTTCGATTCCTCAGCACCACATAGGCAGAATAAAGCTGAAAGTGTTGGGGCTGGGAAGGTGGCTCAGTGGTAGAGCGCTTGCCTTGCATGCCTGAGGCCCTGGGTTCGATTCCTCGGCACTACGTGAGCAAAAAGAAAAAAGCCGGAAGTGGCGCTGTGGCTCAAGTGGTAGAGCGCTAGCCTTGAGCTGAAGAGCTGAGGGACAGCGCCCAGGCCCAGAGTTCAGGTCCCATGACTGGACCCAAAAAAAAAAAAAAAAAAAAGAAGTGAGTTCTTTGGATGGGATGAGGAGGGATACAACTAAATAACTGAGGTTACTCATAGTTTTCTTCTGTTCCATGAGCTGCAGTTTATTTGTGAACTCTTCTGTTACTAACATATCCACCCATCAAAAATCACCTTGAACAAATAAACAACAAAAACAATACCAAAGGGTTGGGAAGGTGGCTCAGTGGTAGAGTGGTTGCCTCGCATGCATGAGCCCCTGGGTTCGATTCCTCAGTACCACATAAGCAGAAAAAAACGGAAGTGGCGCTGTGGCTCAAGTGGTAAAGCGCTAGCCTTGAGCTGAAGAGCTGAGGGACAGCGCCCAGGCCCAGAGTTCAGCCCCCATGACCGGATCAAAAAAAAAAAAAAAACCAATACCAAAATTGTGTCCGTATTCACCACAGAAAACTGGAAAGGCATCTAGCCTTATTTTTAACTCAAACAGCTTCTGTGAAGATATAGGATACTAAATAAAACAAATACAGCTCAGAGGATGCTAATGAGAAATCCAGGCAGAAACATTGCAGAGGAAAGGGAGGGCTTCTTGGTTGGTAGAACAAAAAAGTAAATCATCTTAGATGTTAGTCAGGTTTCTATTATATATTTATGACTAGCTCAGGAAAATCATCCTAGCAGAGGCCAGAGGAGCAGAGAAAAGAAAGAAGTAGTGGGAACTCAGGAAAGGGGGAACAAGGAAAGGAAAGCTGTGGTTAAACATGTTACGAATAAACCCCAAAGCATGTGCTTCTAGATTTAAACAACACACTGGTACCATATATACAAACAATGACAAAAAGGAAATGCTGTCTGTTTTTTTTTTTCTGGGAATTAAGAGGCAAGAAAAGGAAGGACACAGCTCCGGCCTCTTCCATCACAGGAAGCAGCTCGCAGGCCCCTCTGTGCATCTGCAACGACAGATCTACAACAGTTTCTTGGCACTTGAGTGAATCTATCACTGGTGTAGAAGGTAAACGCACAGGGCAACTGAGCGAGATTCCACAGTATTAGACTCAACTGTTTGTTCACTAAGCAGTAGGTCAGTTAGTTGGTCCTTTATCTACCTCTACCAAGTGGTTTATGAATACTTCATTCTAAGTAAAATAGTCTTTCCTGACAATATTATTGCCATATACCACTATAACTAAAACAGTCCTAAATCAATAGTCTCTAAGATTTGAGCTTTGACCAACAAACAAGTATACTAAACTCTGCCCCTAATGTATGTAACAACTGTAAGCAATGTGGAAATGAAATTATGATTTATTAATTTACATAAAATTACTTTATACATTAAGGAATAATTTTTCAAATTCTT
>NW_012267282.1:5334941-5343039 GCF_000151885.1 Dipodomys ordii | reverse complement strand
TTTTTTTTTTTTTTTTTTTTTTGGTACTGGGGATAGAACTCAGAACGTTGCACTTGCTAGGCAAGCGCTTTGCCACTGAGCTACATCCTAGCCCAGCTACATCCCAACCCTCCCTGAGCTTCTTTTTGCTCAAAGCTAGCACTCTACCACTTGAGCCACAGTGCCACTTTCAACTTTTTCTGTTTATATGGTGCTGAGGAATCGAACCCAGGGCCTCATACATGTGCGGTAAGCACTCTACCACTGAGCCATCTTACCAGCCCTTGGGCTGGCTTTTAAACCTCAATCCCTAGATCTCAGCCTCCTGAGTAGCTAGGATTGCAGGTGTGAACCACCAGCACCTGGCTATATTATCATTCATCATTGTGTATAAGACAGCTGGTTGAAGTAGTGTTAGCTGAAATTACTGAAGCCTTTATCTAAAGTAATAAATTCATTGCATGGTACTGTGGTTCCGGTCTTAGCACTTGTAAGCCACATAGTTAAGCTTCATTCCCAAGGTGTGGCCAAGCACTCATGAACCATGAAAATTGGAAGACAGGGCATCTCTTTATGTGAAAGATTCATTCTTAGCAATACAAATACCACTGAGAAAAAGTGTGGCCCAGGTCTGCTAAGGTGGCTCAGTGGTAGAGTGCTTGCCTTGCATGCATGAGGCCCTGGGTTCAATTCCTCAGCACCCCATAAGCAAAAAGAAAAAACCAGGAGTGGCGCTGTGGCTCAAGTGGTAGAGTGATAGCCTTGAGCTGAAGAGTTGAGGGACAGCGCCCAGGCCCAGAGTTCAGGCCCCACAAACCGGACCAAAAAAAAAGAGTGTGGCCCTTGTACTTCCCAAGATTTTGGTTAATGATCACATGAATATGCATATAAAAAGATGTCTGCAGGGGCTGGGAAGGTGGCTCAGTGGTAGAACGCTTGCCTTGCATGCCTGAGGCCCTGGGTTCGATTTCTCAGCACCACATAAGCAAAAAGAAAAAAAGCTGGAAGTGGCGCTGTGGCTCAAGTGATAGAGCACTAGCCTTGAGCTGAAGAGCTGAGAGATAGCGCCCAGGCCTGGAGTTCAGGCCCCACGACCGGACCCAAAATAAAAAGGAAAAAAAAAAGATGTCTGCAGATTCTAGAATTTTTTTTGGGGGGGGGTCTGTTACTTGCACATTTACCACATTCATGTAATACGTGATGAGCTCATGGATGTCTTTTGCCACATACTGTCTTACATTATTTCATGTTAGGAATAACTATCAACCACAATAAACATTTCTAAATATTTGGGAAGTAGCCATTTATGAGTATATATCTATATACATATATATAGATATATACATGGAGAGAAAACATGAGGAATGGGTTCTGTTCTGCTTTGAAATTGTGAAGTGGTTCAGAGCTTCTCTTGTTCATCTCCAATGACTGCATAGATTCATCTGATTTCCCAGATATGTCATATGTCAACCATATGCTCAAAAAATAGTTTATATATAGACAGTGCCATGTCAATTCAGAACTTCCTTTAGCCGTGAGAAAGTGCTGTAGTCGAAAAAATATAGGTGACCATTTTAATATACCCATGGAAGTAGTGCTCATTCTGTATAAAAGGCATGTTTCTTACTTTAATGAGTATTGACTAGGAAAGTATTGATAATCTCATTTTCCTCACGACTCAAACCTTCCATTATCCTCAGAAGTAGGACCTAGGCCATTCTACTTTTCCTTCTAGCCATTGTACACTGTCATATACCTACGCATAACTTTGATAGTAGAGATCTCTCACTTAATCTCCCATGAAAGGGTTTCTGTCATCAGCAAGATAATGTTCTACAGCCTAACTATTCTGTTCTCAATCTCTCCATATAATTCCTAGATAAAAAAAATACCAAATTTAATCTATGACTATTAAACTTCATAGAAGAGTCAGGAGGCCAATTAAACTACAGGGAATGCTATTGTCATAGCCAGAGTGAAACAGCCAACGATCCTGGACCTTTCTATCTCAGTTCCTTTCCTGGATATACTTGTTGTTAGTGGTATGGGTTTTTGGTCAAAGATTAAAGCTAAGCTGCCTGCAGGGAGTGTAGCTGCTCACACTTCCGAGTATTACGTGATGGTGCCTGCCTGTTGACTGTCTTCTGTTTTTCTTTTTCTTCTCATCACTTCTTTGTCCCATCTTCCAGGAATGCCCTTATTTGCACTCTCCCTCCATGTTCAGTGCTCTTGAGTTAAACTCCTGTCACCATAGAGATTGTTCTCTGAGCATTCTATAGCTGTTAATGTATTTTATAAATGTACAATATATAGTCTATGGTTTAGCTTAATTCCGCTGGTTTTTTTTTTTTTTTGCCAATCCTGGAGCTTGAACTCAGGACTTGGGCACTGTCCCTGAGCTGCTTTTGCTCAAGGCTAGTGCTGTACCACTTGAATCACAGTGACACTTCCGGCTTCTTCTGTGTATGTGGTTCTGAGGAACCAAACCCAGGGCTTCATGTGTGTGAGGCAAGCACTCTACCACTAGGTCACATTCCCAGCCCAACCCCAGTTTTTTTTTTATGGTATTTTTGCTCTAGGAGATCTGTCTATTGACGAAAGTAAAATGTTACTCTCCTCAAATTTTTTTGCATTAGAGTTGGTGTCTCCTTTTAGAGTTAATTATGTTTGCTGAAAAATATTTGCTGGGTGCAATGACTCAAGCCTGTAATCCTAATTACTTGAGAAGCAGAGATCAGTGGTTCAAGATTACCCTGAGAAAAGATAAAAGACTACATTTTGATTAATTTGGAGAAGTGACATGAACATTATGTCCCACGGACATAGGGAAGCAAAAAGAGGAAGATTACAATGCAGGCTAGCCTGAGCATTAAGAAGAAAACTATCTTGAAAATTACAAACCCTAAAAGGGGCTGGCTCAAGTTGCAGAGGACCTCGCCTGCCAAGCCCTGGTGGCTCACACCTGTAATCCTAGCTAATGAGCAGGCTGAAATCTGAGGATCATGGTTCAAAGTCACCCAGGGCAAGAACATTCAAAGCCAGCCCAGACAGGAACATCTGTGAGACTCTCATCTCCAATAAACCACCATAAAACTGGAAGTGACCCTGTGGTTCAAGTAGTAGAGTGCTAGCCTTGAGCTGAAGAGTTCAGGGACAGCGCCCAGGCCCAGAGTTCAAGCACCATGACTGACAAAAATGAAAACAAAAAGAAAGCATACGGCCCTAAATTCAAACCCTAGTATCACCAAAAAGTAATGAAAGAAAAAAATACTGAAAAGTATCTTTAACATATAAATTACATGCTCTAAAATTCACCCATTTAAAGCTTACAATCCGTTGGTTTGGAAATGTTTACAGATTGTGGAAATTTCACCACCTGAGCTGACTCCGTGTAGTACTTCTCACCTACAATTCTAGCTACTTGGGAGGTAGAGAACAGTGAGATCATGGTCTGAGGCCAGCCTGGAAAAGAAGTTAGGCAATCTGTCAACCAATGACCCAGGGACATAATAGCCTGTGCATGTCATCCCAGCTATACTGGAAGCATGAATAGGAGGCTTGTGATCCAAGGCCACTTAGACAAAAACGCAAGATCCCATTTGAATAACTAAAGCAAAAACTAAGAGTTTAGTTCAAGTGCTTACCAAGTACTAGGCCTAGGTTCAGATTATAGTATATCCTAGTAGATATAAATTCAGGAATATAGCCGGGCGCTGGTGGCTCACGCCTGTAATCCTAGCTACTCAGGAGGCTGAGATCTGAGGATCGCGGTTCAAAGCCAGCCCGGGCAGGAAAGACTGTGAGACTCCTATCTCCAATAAACCACCAGAAAACCGGAAGTGGCGCTGTAGCTCAAGTGGTAGAGCGCTCGCTTTGAGCTGAAGAGCTGAGGGACAGCGAACAGGCCCCGAGTTTAAGCCCCACGACCGACAAAAAAAAAAAAAAAAATTCAGGAATATATCATACTATATAATAATTCAGGAATGTATCATACATCAACAGGTTACATGGAAAACAGCATGTCCTGAAAAAAGAGTTTCTAATAACTTAAAAAAGGTCCAAGTGACAAGGACTTTGATACATTTGATAAGTTCAAATGAAATGTGACAAAACGTACTAAGACATTTGATGCATTAATGATCACTTATTTACTAAATAATAAAGATAGAAGAATCCCTCCTGCCACATGAGTATAATTTTAGACTGAAGGGCTTCTAGTCAGAGACACTAAGCCCATCAGTTCCCACCTAACCTGTTCCCCGACCTTCTCATTGTCACATCGAGCCTCAGGAATTGGATATACTGGACTCCATTTTCCCTCTTATTAGTCTGATTCTTCCTCATCCTCTTCCTCTTCTTCCTCTTCACCTTCCTCTTCCTTTTTCTCCACCTCTTCTGGTTTTTCTTCCTCTTGCACTTCTGGTTTCTCTGCCTCTTTCTCTACTTCTTCTTCTTCTTCTTCTTCCTCTTCTTTGGCAACACATAAAAGGTAAATAATTACTCCTAATACTATTATTGACAAAATTATCACAACAATTATAATTTGTGTGCTTTTAGCCAGTTCATTTTTGGTTTTAGTTTCTTGTTCTTGTGGACCTTCTTTCTTGGGCTGCTCTGGCGGGCCACTGTCCAGACTCCCACCATTTCCTCTATTTCTGCAATCTGGAGGTGCAGTGCCAGGTATACAATGGCAGTGCATTAAATCATTACAAACTCCTCTTGAATTACACATTGTATCTAAATTGCAGGAAGGTTTCATTATTTCAGTGTGAATACAAGTATAATCTTGACAAGTTTTCCTGTCACCACAAATACTGCCTCTCCATACGTCTCCATCTTCAGGGACTCCTGCCGTCTTAAAAGCATCCATGGTCCAACAGAAATCTTGCTCATGAGGTACCTGAATAAGGGTATGACCAGGTGTGATTTTTGGCATTGAAGTTACACTCATACATACAATTTTACCACAAATGGCATTTTCTTCAGGACACTTTACAAAGCTTCCTGAAGACCCAGGGACACGGCCACAGTGTCCAAATCTATTTCCTCTGCTGTTCAGTGCAACATAACATGCCCTTGGAGCAGATGTTGCACTTTCCCCAAACACAAACATACACTGTCCATTATAGTCCATGCAATGACCATTAAGACAATAATATTCTTCATTACATGGACTGCCATCTTCTAAATATCTGTTTTGAGGGCATTCTACTGAAGCACCATCACAGTATTCTGGGAGGTCACACAACCCAAAAAGACCACGACACATGAATCCGCGCTTTTGAATTTGGCATCTGCTACAGCAGGGTTCATTACTACATACTGCATTACGTTTTAGTTCACAATTCGGGTTACAGCATGGGTCACTGTCACAAGAACCCCCACAGTCACACTGTTCTGACTCCTCTATCACACCGTTTCCACACCTAGCACTCCTGTGCTTGCGGCTTCTGCGCTGTGGCTTGTTAAACAGACAAGCCCCTTTGTGTCCGAGAAGGAAACGGTAGAAGGAGTCAGAGCTGCAGTTGCTGAAGGCACTTCCTTGGGTGATGTTTTCATGCATGAGGCAAAGGTGCTTGCCTTTACACGAGCAGGCTGAGTGGTCATGCTGAATGCCCAGGTTGTGCCCGAGCTCATGGACCATGAGTGCTGCAAAGAGGAGGACATCTTTGTGATGGAAGGATTCCACAGCCGCCGCAAAACCACTCGAACAGGCACCATCGAGAAATGCCTGGCCCATGCTCTGTCCGGGATGATGCCCAACGATCATGTGGGCAACATCGTGCCTCACACGGTGGAGGAGCTTGTCTCGCCGCCAGCTGTTGAAATTCCTGAGTGCCACCTGCAGGTCCACCGGGACCTCTACCAGGTCCCCCTCGGTCCAGATCTCCACCCCAGCCAGCACCACCTTTGTATTGAGTCCCCTGGTGAAGCTGTTGGCCAGAGCAATGATGTCCAGTACTCCCTGGACCGTGTCATTGATGTTACTGCCCCACATCTGGAACCTCTGGTAGTTGACCACCACAAACATCTCCACATACTTGGTGTGTGTCCACAAGTAGGACAGCCCCTGGAGGTGATGAGGCTCCCTGCTGTCTTGCTGCCGGCCAGTGGGCAGCACTTGGCTGTGTGTGGAAGCCACACGACAGGAGGCTGGGGCTTGATGTGCCGTGGCGTACAAGACATGTTCGAACCGTTGGGAAGAGGGCATGGGCTCAATGCGGTAGGATGCCTCCTCCGTAATCAGGATGCCCCTGAGGCCTGAACAGGTGTTGACAGAAACAAAAGAATGTGGCACTCCTTCTATGTAGCCTTCATAGTGGCAGTCCTGTGAGATCCAAGGCACTGCTTGCTCCAGGACACCACGTTGGTAACTGTAGATGGGAAAGCCGCTCACAGAGTAGTCTGTCTTCACCTTCAGGTGAACCAGCTGCTTCTGACCTTGGATGAACAGCATGTACGATACGGTTTGGACCAGACCTTCGCCTCTCTTGACTGTCAGCTGCTCTGGGATGACTATTTCATGGGAAGAGCCGTGTACCGATTCCAGGTCACAGTGCATGCTTGGGAGAAGAATTACCCCCAGGAGCAACATGGTTGCCAGCCTGACACACCGATGTCCTGGTGCAAATTCCGGCCTCAGTCCCTTCGTCTGGGGAGCCCAAGTCTGAAACATTACCTCAACTGCTTCTAGGGTCACTTGCCTTTTGCACAGAGAAGGCAAGATGGAGGCTGAGATCCTTGGTGATGTCACCACTGACATGGCCCAAAGGAATCAGTTGATAAGGCAAACGCCTGGCCTGTGTCCATCAGCAGCACATTGCCTGACAAGCTCTTCTGAGATGCGGATACTATCCCTGGAGGTGTGCTGGCTCCTTGTGGGCAGTTGCTGACCAACACTTAAGCACGGCCTTCAGGCTGTGTCTTTTCCTATTCTTGTTTCTCACCTGGCCTTCAGCAGTAGCCACCGGACAGGAGTTCCTTTCAACAGCCACAGTTTGACGTTCCCTGGCTAAGTTTCTTTTTATGTTCATGGAGAGATGAACCAGGTAGAAGGCTTGGTGTGGTTCAGCAGTACAGTATCTCTGATTTCACTTTATTTTGTCCAGGCCACACTGCTCCTGATAGCCGTTAATCTGCCCATTCTTTCAAATCCAACATTCTGGCAAGTGGCCCTGGGGGAGGGGATGCAGATTCTCTGGGGATCTCTGAGCAGGACAGTGTTCTCTGTTGCCCACTGCCTCTTCCTCTTGTCTACAGGTTTCTGGATGATGTTTCTCTGTTCAGTCCTCCTTAGTCAGTGATTTGGTATTTTTCTCTCCCTGAAAATCATGATAGTCCAAGTTTTCATCACTATTTTTTGTTTTTAGTAAATGGATTTAGGACGTTCTATCTTGTGAAAAGTAATTCCTCTCTACCAAGACATTTTCCTAAAGCAGACATAGTGTTGTGTGATCTTATTTTCAGCAGGTAAGGATATGAGACCTGGTCAAAGTTCAGTTCCTCTCAACTGCCTCAACATTAAAACTGAGTTCAGAGTAAAAGTGAATTATGATTTAAACAGGTCTAGACTTCTCAATCAAGATTATAAGTATAGGATCTATAAGAAGTCTATTTCCATTTTTGTAATAAAATTGAACTGTAAGTATTTGGTAGATATTTGTTTGCCTGCTTGTTTGGTTGTGGTGCTTAGTATTAAACCGTGGCATTTCTTTAACTGATGTAGACTCCAAGATGTCTGTTTAATTAATTCTTTTTTTTTTCTTGTCAGTCATGGAGCTTGAACTCAGGACCTGGGCTCTGTCCCTGAGCTTTTTCACTCATGGCCAGCACTCTACCACTTTTTGCCAGAGTGTCAACTTCTGGTGTTTTTTTTCTGGTGATTAATTGGAGATAAGAATCTCATGGGCAAGCCGGGCTCTGGTGGCTCACGCCTGTAATCCTAGCTACTCAGGAGGCTGAGATCTGAGGATCGCGGTTCAAAGCCAGCCCGGGCAGGAGAGACCGTGAGACTCCTATCTCCAGTAAACCACCAGAAAACCAGAAGTGGCCCTGTAGCTCAAGTGGTAGAGCGCTCGCCTTGAGCTGAAGAGCTGAGGGACAGCGCCCAGGCCCAGAG
>NW_012267282.1:5323689-5331096 GCF_000151885.1 Dipodomys ordii | reverse complement strand
CAAAGGAGGAGGCTGCAATGCTTGGTAAGAAATGTACACATTATCCTGCCCATGTAATTGTAACCCCTCTGTACAGTATGTTCACAAATTAAATTAAAAAAATACTATATATAGCTGGGCACTGGTGGCTCATGCCTATAATCCTATATACTCAGGAGGCTGAGTTTTGAGGATCAAAGTTTAAAGTCAGCCCAGGCAGAAAACTCCATGAGTCTCTTATCTCCAATAAACTACTCAGAAAAAGTAGAGGTAGAACTGTGGCTCAAGTGGTAGAGTGCTAGCCTTGAGCACAAAGAGGCTCAGGGCTGGCCAAAAATATAGATATACCATAGTATGTAAGTGAACAAGTTAGGGCTGGGAAGGTGGCTCAGTGGTAGAGCGCTTGCCTTGAATGCATGAGGCCCTGGGTTCGATTCCGCAGCACCACATAAGCAGTAAAAAAAAACTGAAAGTGGCGCTGTGGCTCAAGTGGTAGAGCGCTAGCCTTGAGCTGAAAAGCTGAGGGACAGTGCCTAGGCCCAGAGTTCAGGCCCCACGATCAGATCCCCCCCCCCCCAAAAAAAAAGAAATTTCGTAAATTATATTTGTTCTTGGTTGGCAGGTAAGATTTTATTTTTAGAACTTTAAATGTATCATCTGATTCTCTTCTAGACTATAAGGTTTGTACTGAGAAATATGCTGTAATCCAGTTGACAAGATGCTAGACAAGACAAGATGTTTCTTGCTGTTTGTAGAATTTTCTCTTATCCTTTTGACATTTCTATATAATATCCTTTTATGAAGGTCTATTTGCTTGAATCTATTTGTAATCTTTTGAGCTGTTGGCATCTGCATGCCCATGTTTGGTAGACTTTCAGACTTTCTTTTTCATGAAATAGGTTTTCAGTTCCTTCCCTCCACTTTCTGAAATTCCTGTAATACAAATATTTTTGCTTATCATTGTTCCCTAAGTCTTGCAGGCTATTATTATTATTTTAGTATGGTCCTAGATTTTAAGGCCTGGTGGCTTGTTAGGCAGGTTCTCTGCTTCTTGAGCCATGTCTCTAGCCTTTTTTGCTTTAGTTATTTTTCAAATAAGGTCTCACGCTTATGCCGAAACCAGCCTGGACCATGATCTTCCTATTTAAGCTTCCTATGTAATTGAGATGACAGGTCCATGTACCACACTCAGCTTGTTCTTGTTTTGGATGAAATGTCCCTGACGCTTTGCCTAGGATAACCTTGAACCATGATTTCCCCAGATCTCTGGCTCAGAAGTACCTAGGATTTTAGGGAAGAGCCAACATGCCTAGCCTTTTCTCATTCTTTTAGACTATTTTTACTCTTTTCCCCATATCTCTCTTCTCCCTCACCCTCTCCCTTTCTTTTTTGGCTAATTGAAAATACCCATCCTATATATAGTTCAGAAATTCATTTCCTTGTTGTAGTGTCTTTTGGAAGATCTCTACTCCTTATTTCATTGAAATTTCAAGCGCCAATATTTCTCATTGTTGCTTTTTAGTAACTTACTGTTTCTTTTAACATTTCTGGTAACTTCCATATTCCGACCCTGAATTCACTATCTTTCTCTGTCTCTGTATCTGTCTCTCTTTATCTCTCTGTGTCTCTGTATCTATTCTCTTGCATATAACTGAGTTTCTTCAGGATCATTATTTTTTTATTGTTTTTTTAGGAGCTTCATAGTTTCCTCCCAGTTGGGATCTATTTCTGGAGAATAATTGTTTTCTATTTTATGTTATGCCTCCTTCCCAGTTCTCTTTTTAAAAAAAATAAGTTTTGGAGGCTGGGAAGGTGGCTCAGTAGTAGAGTGCTTGCCTTGCATTCATGAGGCCCTGGGTTCAATTCCTTAGCAGCACATAAGCAGAAAAAAAAAAGTCGGAAGTAGCGCTTTGGCTCAAGTGGTAGAGTGCTAGCCTTGAGTTGAAATGATGAAGGACAGCATTCAGGCCCAGAGTTCAGGCCCCACGACCGGCAAAAAATAAAATAAAAATGTTTTGGCCAGTTGCTGATGGCTCTCACCTAAAATCCTAGCTACTCAGAAGACTGAGATCTGAGGATCACGATTCAAAGCCAGCCAGGGCAGGAAAGTCCGAGACTCATCTCCAATTAACCACCAGAAAACCAGAAGTGGTGCTGTGGCTCAAAGTAGTACAGTACTAACTTTGAACATAAATATCTCAGAAGCCAGGCACTGGTGGCTCACACCTGTAATCCTAGGTACTCAGGAGGCTGAGATCTGAGGATGGTAGTTCAAAGCCAGCCCAGGCATGAAAGTCCGTGAGACTCTTATCTCCAATAAACCACCAGAAAACCAGAAGTGGTGCTGTGGTTCAAGTGACAGAGCACTCACCTTGAGCTGAAGAGCTGAGCCCAGGCTCAGAGTTCAAGCCCCACAACCGACCAAAAAAAAATTTAAAAAGCTCAGGAACAGTGCCCTGGCTTTGAGTTCAAATACCATGACCAACAACAATAACAAAAAGTCTTTTATCAAGTAGTTATATGAAGGGGTTTCAATTCCAGAAGTCAGTATAACGCATCTTGAATAATGTCACCCCTTCTACCATTCTCTCCCATCATCCCCATACTTCAAGTTAGGTAGTTCAGTTTTACATAATGTATATAGAATATAATGACTATAGATGCTGCCCCTTTCCTCCATTTATGTGCTCCCCCTCTCAGTGCTCTCTTGCCTCCAGAACTTGTTTTAACTCACTGATATTCATTTTGTTAAACAGTTCATCAGTTGTTCAAAAGAGGTATACCCCTGGACTCCTCCTGAGTATACCATCCTTTTAGTCAGTTTTGTTGTGTCTATATGCATATAACGCTGTGTACACTTTCATGTATGTTTATATTTTAGATTTAACTTCTATATATGAGGAAAAATATGCCATTTGTCTCTCTGAGCCTGACTTCACTTAATTTTTTCTAGGCCTACAATTTCCCTGCAAATGATATATTATTCTTTCTGATAGATAAGTAGAATTCAATTGCATGTATCTACTATGTTTTCTTGATCTACTCATTGATTGTTAGGCATTTGGGCAGTTTCCATAACATAGTTAATATGAGCAGTGCATCAATAAACATGGTTTCATAGTTGTCTTTATTATATTACTGACTTGTAACATTTTGGGTAGATACCCAAGAGTGATATTGTTGGATCACAGGGTTGTTCCAGAGTAGTTGTACTAGTTTACATTCCCATTAACAGTATAATAATAGGCTTTCTTTTTCCTCAATTCTCAACCAGCTTTTGTTGTTTGTATTATTGACAATGACAAATATTACTGACGTGAGATAGAATCTCAGTGTTGTTTTGATTTACATTTCCTTTGTATCCAGGGATGTTAAGCATTTCCTCATGTATTTCATTATTGTGTCTTCTGAAAAGTCTCTATGTATTTCCTTTGCCCTTTGCCGACTTATTGAGTTACTGAGGGGGGGGGGGTTGGGGATAGTGGTGTTAGTTACTTGAGCTCCTTGAATATTCTATATATTAGGTCCTTTTCAGATGTGTATGTAGCTGGTAAAGATCTTTTCCTGTTTTTTTTTTTAGTACCTTCATTAGTGTCTGTACACCTGTTGTAATATTTGCCTCTACCAGTTTTATTGAGTAACTTATGTAGGAAGACATCTTGTTTAGGTAGGTTAGAGAGAGTCAGGAAGGTGTTTGGCCTGGGTCATAGGGAAGCTCAAAGTATAAGCGTCTAATTTTGTCAGCTTTGTGTGATCCAAGCAATGTCTTTGAGCGCTTGATGCTCAAAATATAATGGTAGTTGCACAGTTATACAATGGACATAGACTTCCAAATGTATGTGTCCCGGGATTACACAGAGTTGAGCAATGATGTCACTGGAGCTTATTCTCAGTGATACAGGATGTAGAGAGACCTGTCTTCAGTTCAGTTTCAGGGAAAGCATAGTTGACAGCAAAGGCTATGATACCAGCACCAACAGACCTCTCAGATCTCTCCAAATGAATACAAGAGATTATCTAGGTCTATGGGACCCAACCATCACAATTCTGGAGCCCCAGGATGGGATAGGAACTTCTCCATGTGCTGTTGGATGAGCACAGGTGATGCTAGGATTTCTGGTGCTTGGTCCTGTGGACTTCAGGTTATAGAACATGAAGAAATCCTTCTGTAGGTCCTATGGATGGTTTATAGGTGGTTCTGGGGCTTATTGTACTCGCACCTGCTCTCCTGAAGCTCTGGGAACCAGATGATACCATCTCCAGGTTCCAGGGAACAAATATAAGTCGTATAAGGGGGGCTGGGAAGTTGGCTCAGTGGTAGAGCGCTTGCTTGCATGCATGAGGCCCTGGGTTCTATTCCTCGGTACCACATAAGCAAAAAGAAAAAAGCCAGAAGTGGTGCTGTGGCTCAAGTGGTAGAGTGTTACCCTTGAGCTGAAGAGCTGATGGACATCGCCCAGGCCCAGAGTTCAGGCCCCACGACCAGACCCCAAAAAAATAAAAATAAGTCATATAAAGGATTTGACACCAACATCAAGCTCAAGTCTATAACCTATGAAGGACACCTTCCCTAGGTCTCCCCGGGCATGTGTGGGTGTCATTTTGGCTTACGGTTTTGGTATCCATGCAGGTATAGCACTGTGGCATTGGTACTCCTGATCCTGGAGATACAGTATACTGATGGGTTCTTCCCTGGTCCCCAGAGACATGCTTGGACATGGCTTTTGGCAGGAGTGGCTGCAGTCTCAAAGCCACGAGATAGAGAACAGATGTTCCCTGATTTTCAATGGGGAGAACACAATCAGGACTTGTGCTGGTTTGGTGGCTATGGCAGGTGCTAGTTCTTGATAAAGCTTCAGGATGAGGAGTGGGCTCTCTCTCTTCTAACATCTTCTCCCCCTAGCCATAGTATTAGAGATTGAAACTAGGGTCTTATGTTCACCAGGCAAGCTCTTTACCATGTGAGCTATAGCCACCCCCTTTTGTTTTTATTTAGATTTTGAGATAAAGTCTTTATAGTTTTACATGGGCTAGCTTTGAACTTGTGATCCTCCTGACTCTGTCTCCCAGATAGCTAGGGAATACCGATGTTCTACCACAACCT
The DNA here is from genome assembly GCF_000151885.1 of Dipodomys ordii. Classification (NCBI taxonomy): domain Eukaryota; kingdom Metazoa; phylum Chordata; class Mammalia; order Rodentia; family Heteromyidae; genus Dipodomys; species Dipodomys ordii. Next base: position 5,326,013 of record NW_012267282.1, on the reverse strand, counting down.
GGCTTGTCATAACATATTTTTCTTTTAGTCTTTTTTTTATTTTTTGGGCCAGTACCTGAGTGAACTCAGTGCCTAGTGCTCTCACTCATCTCTTTCGCTCATGCCTAACTGCTACCTATCAGGCACACACACTTACTGTCTTGGAGTTTGACTCTGGGGTTTCCCACAGAAATGTGTCCCCTGCCCTTAAGTTCAGGGTGAGGTTCTTCCCTTTGTTCTGCCACCATTATCAAGTTTTCAGGTTTGTTGTTGTTGTTTGGCATTTGTTTTTGCTGTTTGTTTTTGTCAACCATGGGGTTTGAACTCAGATCCTGGGTGCTGTCCCTGAGCTCTTTTGCTCAAATCCAGCACTCTACTACTTTGAGCTACAGCTCCACTTTTTATTTTCTGGTGGTTAATTGGAAATAAGAGTCTCACAGACTTCTTCCCAGGGTAGCTTTGAACTGCAATTCTCTGATCTCAGACTCTTGAGTAGCTAGGATTACAGGCATGAGCCACTAGCACCTGGCTGTTGTATTTTTTGTTTGTTTGATTGGTTGTTTTTTGTTTTTGTTTTTTTTTTATACTGAGATCCAGTCCCCAGAACTCAATGCCAATTCACAAATAATGAGATCCAGGCCTTGGAGAAAAGAAAATAAATATTCATTAATATTACCAGGCAAATTAAGGACTTGATATATTTATTATCTCAGAAGAAAGCAAAGACTTAGAATCAGAGAGGGAGAAAGAAAAGTTTCATAGAAAAGCCCAAGAAAATGGGCTTCCAGATACACATGCCAAGGCTTGACTAGGCCTACATGGTGACCTTAGGCCTACTTGTTTTCCAAAATGCAGGTGTTATTCTCCAGAATCGTGTCCTTGCTATCCTGTATGTTCTCTCACTCACTGCCATGGTCAACAAGATGGGAGAGGAGTGTGGTGACCCTGCCTGGAGATACAGAGACATTCTTGAATTTCTACACTTGAGGAAATGGAGAGGGGTAGGAGTGGTGGAGGGAGAAGACAGGACAGAGAGAAAAAAATATATAATTTTCTTTTAACATTTGGGTAACTGAAAGCATCCTGGTTAGTTATTGAGCTAAAACTACAATTATGAGCATATTTAGGTGTTTATTCCTGCTTGTGTTGATCACGCTGAGCTGTCTTCATTCCTTTTATTGCTGAATAATGGTCTATTATGTACATATGCTACATTTTATCTACTCATCAGTGGATGGGTATTTGGTTTCTTTTTTTAATATTAACAATGCTACTATGAACACTAATGTACAAGTATTCGTATTTGTTTCATATTTTTGAGGCATACTATGTATCCATAGGTGGAATAGTTGTTAGTATAGTAACTAGATTTATTTGTGCTTTGAGAAACTACGTTTTTATTTTCATTTTTTATTGTTATAATGGTGATGTACAGAGGGATTACAGTTACATGAGTTAGGCAAAGAATGCTTTTCTTTTTTGGACAGTGTCATCTCTTCCCTCACCCATTCCCTCTCACCCCTCATCCACAAGTTGTATAGTTCATTTTCTTTCTTTCTTTTTTTTTGTTGGTTGGTTGTGAGCCCTGAACTCTGGGCCTGGGCGCTGTCCCTAAGCTCTTCACTCCAGGCTCTACCACTTGAGCCACAGCACCACTTCTGGCTTTTTCTGCATATGTGGTATAGAGGAATCGAACCCAGAGCCTCATGCATGCAAGGCAAGCACGCTACCACTAAGCCACCTTCCCAGCCCCATATAATTCATTTTGAACACAGTTTTCAGTGGTACCATTGTATTAGTTCACCCAAACTAGTTTTTTAAAACTAGTTTGTTTAAGTGGTAGAGTGCTAGCTTTGAGCAAAAGAAGGTTAGGGACAGTGCCTAGGCCCTGAGTTCAAGTCCAGGACTGGCAAAACAAACAAAACATAATAAGATTTTTAAAATTGAAGTTCCTAGGGCACCCTAGGCTACAAAGTGTGACCTAGGTTTTGTGTTTGTGTTTGTGTTTTAAAGCCAGCCAGATTATTATTTCAGGCCAGCCCAGGGGAAAAGTTTGTGAGAATCCTCGCATGAGTAGCTGTGCTGTGCTTTGGGCAAGGCGTTTATTAGGCAGCTGCCATTCCAGCTACAGTGGGAAACAATAGCACCCCCGTGCATGCTGGCCTGGGAAAAAGAGCAAGACCCCATCTCAAAATAACAATAAAATGGAGATGGGAGGGAAGGGTTGGTAGGGGAAAAACAAAGGAGGAGGCAACAATACTTGATAAGAAATGTACTCATTTCCGGTGGGGGGGGTAAAGGGGGGAAGGAGAAGGATTGGGATTGGGGGGGAGGGGGGAGGCTGG
>NW_012267282.1:5299507-5320219 GCF_000151885.1 Dipodomys ordii | reverse complement strand
CTTGCATGAACTATGATATGGTCTATTTTGGAGAAAGTTCCATGAGCTGCCGAGAAGAATGTGTACTGTGTTGTTTTAGGGTGAAATACTCGGTAGATGTCAGTTAATTCCGCTTGAAGTATGGCCTCATTTAATTCGGCTCAGTGGTAGAGTGCTTGCCTTGCATGCATTAAGCCCTGGGTTTGATTCCTCAATACCATATAAGCCAAAAAAGCCGGAGGTGGCCCTATGGTTCAAGTGGTAGAGCACTAGCCTTGAGCTCAAGAGCTTAGGGACAGCACCCAGGCCGAGAGTTCAGGTCTCATGACTGACCATTAAAAAAAAGAGTCTCAGAGACTTTCCTGCCCAGGCTGGCTTTGAACCTAGATCTTCAGACCTCAGCCTCCTAAGTAGCTGGGATTACACACAGGAGCCACCAGTTCTGGGCTTTGGACAGTATTTTGAAGGGGCAGAAAGTTGAACAGGCTTAAAGAACCCTTAATCTCTAGCCCTTAATCAGGTGTCTGGGGAAAGATGTTAATAATTTCCTTCCACAGAATGGCATCCTGTGAGCCAGCCTCTGCAAGACCATGAAACAGAAGGAGGGGCTCCCATCAGCCCCTTAGCATGATTTACTGCTGACAGTGACATATTTCAACTGTGAGATTATTGTCTTCCATACCAAACTGGAAACTGGCAGCTCAAAACTCAAATTAACTCAGGGAAAAAAGGATTGACTGAAGTAGGAAGTGGTGAAGTTGGCGGTCTTCTTACCTGGTCTGTGTTTCCTGAACATGATGACTCTCATTGTCCTGTGGGTCAGCCGGATTGTGTGGGTTGAGAGCAATGGGAAGTAATAACAAGCAGGCAGCACAAGAGAGCAAGAGGGTCCAGGAGAAACTCCTACATGGACTATATTTTGATTTGTGCGGTTTCATTGGTCTTCTATTTGTAATAGCTAAAACCAAAATTAAAATCTTGAGGAGATGGTAAAATGGAAAAAATAACAAAAATTTTTAACAAGTCATGAAATACTAGTCATGAAAAAGAATTAATTGAAAAGTACAACTTGATGAGCTTGCCACTAGGGAGAGAAAACAGATTCAAAGAAATGGAAATATGGATTTCTTTCCGAAAAGGATGAGTCTAAAATGCCTATATAAAAATGGATGCCCAGAAAAGAATATAGAAAGCTATGTACTAGTTTCACAGTGTTTATGAGAACAAGAACGGGGAGAGCTACAGCCAGTCCGGGGGGCCAGAGAGGAAATGCTGAGGGGAAGAAATGGAGACAGTATTTTCTTACTTTCTTTTTGTGCTGATCCTGGGATTGAATTTCAGGGCCTGTGCTCTATGCCTGAGTTTTCCTGCTCAGGGTTAACAAGTCTGCCATTTGAACCATAGCTCTACTTCTAGCTTTTGCGTGGTGAATTGGAAATAAGAGTCTCATACAGTTTCTTTTTTTTTTTTAATTCATACTTTATTTCAGTGATTTCTTTTTCTTTCTTTTTTTTTTGGCTGGTCATGAGGCCTGAACTCTGGGCCTGGGCTCTGTTCCTCAGCTCTTCAGCTCAAGGCTAACACTCTACCACTTGAGCTACTTCTGGCGTTTTCTACATATGTGGTGCTGAGGAATCGAACCCAGGGCCTCATTCATGCAAGGCAAGCACTCTTCCACTGAGCCACCTTCCCCAGTCCTCACACAGTTTCTTGACTGAGATGCCTTCCAACCATGATCTTCAAATCTCAGCCTCCTGAGGAGCTAAGATTATAGGCATGAGCCACTGGTGCTTGGCTTGCCTCTCTTTTTAATGTTGGCTTTGCTTAAAGCATCCCATTGTTTAGCAGGTGTTGACCATCTTGGTCAGCTGTTCTACAGAACTGAATGATGTTCCTAGCTTGCCACTCAATGCAGTCCAGCTCTAGTTGGGGAAAGGATACTTTGTGATTCTCATGACTACACAATTCAGTAGGTTCTTGAGGACAGTATTCACTTGTAAGGCCTTTGTTTTAGCAGCCACTGAGAAAGCAGACATGTTTTGGGCAAGAAAACTGTATCAGTATCTTCTCTTTTCTACTGAAGGGAAAGGCTCATCAGGTACTGGAGAGCATAGATTCAGTCACACCTGCAAAAGGATTGTAGACTTCAGCAGTTATTGTCTAGGCCAAGAGCAACCTCTGTCATGTCTGTGTGCTTGAGTAGCAAAGAGAAGTTTCCTTGGGAAACTGAGAGGTTTCCTTTGGTTTGGTCTGATGTGTTTTGATTTGGTTTGGAGGTGGTGCTGGGAAGCACTCAGGTGTCATGGATGCTGCTAGGTAAGCACTCTACCACTGAGCTACATGAGATTGAAATGAAGACAACCTGAGTTTTCAGTGAAGACAGTGAAAGTCAAATGCTTATTGACACCTGTGCCTGGCACAGAATGAGCAGTATGAATAATACTTTTGCTCTGTGCCCTCCCCCCAGAGAAGTAGCTCCCGCCTCCAGAGCTCTGTAGCCTGCACTGGAGAGGGGCCACCTGACGGTCTCTCACAGGATATGAATGCAAGTAGACACTTTCTAAAACAGAAAATAAGAAACATTTTAATTCCATGCATTTTCTCAGCCCTGTTAAGTATGATAACTTAGTTATAATAAGTATTATAAAATTGGTTTAAAATAGTTACCTAACGCTAGGTGATGTTCACTGGCTATGAGATACTTAGGGGTGTGCAATTCATCACTAGCCAGTAAAAGTGAAAGGAGACAGAGGATATCTTGTAAGAAAATGTTTTGAATAAAAAGAGAACAGGCCTGTAGGGAGCACCTGGAAATATACATCTGTCACATAACACATACCTCCAGTGTTGGCTTATTTTCCTTTTTGTTGTTTTGAGATAGATTATCATTTCTGCATGTTGACCTTAGCCCCCTGAGTGCTGGTGTTAGATACATGCACTACAATCCCCGGCTTAATGCTGACATCTCTTTGTTTATTTATTTTTTTGTTTTGAGTACTATGGTGAATCCAGGGCTTTGACCACCTAAACTACATCCTTTAAGAGGGTCTGGCTGGGCTGGGAAGGTGGCTCAGTGGTAGAGTGCTTGCCTTGCATGCCAGAGGCCCTGGGTTCAATTCCTCAGCACCACATAAGCAAAAACAAAAAAGCCAGAAGTGGCGCTGTGGCTCAAGTGGTAGAGCGCTAGCCTTGAGCTGAAAAGCTGAGGGACAGTGCCCAGACCCAGAGTTTAGGCCCCTCGACCGGACCAAAAAAAAAAAAAAGAGGGTATGGCTGATTTTGCCTGGCTGACCTCAAACTCCTGGTCCTCCTGTCTTCACTGCCTAAATAGCTGGGATTACAGTTGTGTGCACCCACGTCTGGCTCAGTGCTAGCTTCTTCTTCTTCTTCTTCTTTTTTTTTTTTGGCGGTCGTGGGGCTTGAACTCTGGGCCTGAATTCTGTCCCTCAGCTCTTCAGCTCACAGTGAGTGCTCTACCACTTGAGCCACAGCGCCACTTCTACTGCTAGCGTGTTAACCTAGATAACAGTTAGAGTCTTCTTCCTTATCAGCCATAACCCCTCCAACAGCGCTGCAAAACTCAATGGCCTCAAAAAAGTCTACATGGTCCTTGACTACATGTCTAGTAATCTAGTGTATTACATTTTATTTACTTTGGATTTAAAAACTTCTTGCTTCATGAATACAAAGTTAGAAGTTACATTAGAATAGTCAAATCACATGAAAATTGCCCTTATATGATAGGTAGTTGTTAACCTGAATAAAAGAATCTTCGTAGTAGTCATAAATTCAGAAATGTATATTACTATATGTCAAACAAGATACATGGACTTATAGCAGTAGTCCATAGTGATAAGGGCATTGATATCTAAAATATATGTGATGAGTTCAAATGAAGTATGAAAAAGTAAATGTACTAAGGCATTTGATATGCTAATAAGCACATCTTTACTAAATGAATAATTAAAATAGAGGAATCACTCCTGCCACATTAGTATACTTTTAGTCTGTAGAGCCTCCAGTCAGAAATACTAGGTTCATCTGTTCTCCCTAACTTGTTTCCCCAGCCTTCTCAGTGTGGCATGGTGCCTGAGGAGCTGCATATGATGAGCTTCATATTTCGTCCTGTTCTAACTCTAATTCAATTTGTTCCTCTGTTGCTTCTGGTGGGAGTTCTTCAAAGGATTCTTCTGATGGCACCTCTTCTCGAGGAATCTTTTTAGGGATCTCTGTAGGAGCTTCTTGATGCTCTTTGGGGGTCTTTGGATAAGTTTCTTCCTCCTCTTCTTCTTCTGGTTCTTCTACTTCTCTTTCCCCACCTTTAATAATGTAGACGAGGCCAACTGTTATGCCTATTATAGCTAGTGTCATTACTGTAATTACTACTACTAATTTTAAGTTTTGCAACGTATTGGTTCTTTTCTTGGCATTTTGTGCAAGTTCTAGGCTTTCTTTTGGATCTGCAGGCGGGCCACTGTCCACACTCCCACCATTTCCTCTACCTTTGCAGTCTGGAGGGGCACTGCCTACTAAACAATGGCAATGCTTCAAGTTATTGCAAACTCCTTTTGAATTACACATTTTCTCTACATTGCACGTAGGCCTGATTATGTTGCTATGAATACAATTATAATTTTGACAAGTTTTCTTTTTACCACAAAGAGTGCCTAGCCAGACATCTCCTTCATCCCGGACACCTGTATTTTGAAATCCATCCATGCTCCAATAGAATGCCTGCCTATAAGGAATCTGAATGAGTGTTTGACTGGCTGTGATTTTTGGCATTACAGTAATACCAACACATACAAGTTTTCCACATTGCACATTCTCTTCTGAACATTTTATATAGCTTTCTGGAGGCCCAGGGACACGGCCACAGTGCCCAAATCGATCGCCTCTCCTGTTCATTTTAATGTACAATTCCTTTGAGGCAGATCTTGATGAGTTCCCAAAAACAAAGGTACACTGACCATTATAGTCCATGCAATGACCACTACGACAATAGAAATTCTTATTACACACAGATCCATCTTCCATATACCTGTCTGCAGGACACATTGCTGAAGCACCATCACAGTATTCTGGGAGGTCACACAACCCAATAAGAGCACGACACAGGAATCCCTTTTTTCGAAATTGACATCTAGAACAGCATGGTTCATTACTACACTTTGCATTTTTCTTCAGGTGACAGTTTGTGTCACAGCACTGATTCTGTTCACATGAATCCCCACAGTCACACTGTTCTGACTCCTCTATCACACCGTTTCCACACCTAGCACTCCTGTGCTTGCGGCTTCTGCGCTGTGGCTTGTTAAACAGACAAGCCCCTTTGTGTCCGAGAAGGAAACGGTAGAAGGAGTCAGAGCTGCAGTTGCTGAAGGCACTTCCTTGGGTGATGTTTTCATGCATGAGGCAAAGGTGCTTGCCTTTACACGAGCAGGCTGAGTGGTCATGCTGAATGCCCAGGTTGTGCCCGAGCTCATGGACCATGAGTGCTGCAAAGAGGAGGACATCTTTGTGATGGAAGGATTCCACAGCCGCCGCAAAACCACTCGAACAGGCACCATCGAGAAATGCCTGGCCCATGCTCTGTCCGGGATGATGCCCAACGATCATGTGGGCAACATCGTGCCTCACACGGTGGAGGAGCTTGTCTCGCCGCCAGCTGTTGAAATTCCTGAGTGCCACCTGCAGGTCCACCGGGACCTCTACCAGGTCCCCCTCGGTCCAGATCTCCACCCCAGCCAGCACCACCTTTGTATTGAGTCCCCTGGTGAAGCTGTTGGCCAGAGCAATGATGTCCAGTACTCCCTGGACCGTGTCATTGATGTTACTGCCCCACATCTGGAACCTCTGGTAGTTGACCACCACAAACATCTCCACATACTTGGTGTGTGTCCACAAGTAGGACAGCCCCTGGAGGTGATGAGGCTCCCTGCTGTCTTGCTGCCGGCCAGTGGGCAGCACTTGGCTGTGTGTGGAAGCCACACGACAGGAGGCTGGGGCTTGATGTGCCGTGGCGTACAAGACATGTTCGAACCGTTGGGAAGAGGGCATGGGCTCAATGCGGTAGGATGCCTCCTCCGTAATCAGGATGCCCCTGAGGCCTGAACAGGTGTTGACAGAAACAAAAGAATGTGGCACTCCTTCTATGTAGCCTTCATAGTGGCAGTCCTGTGAGATCCAAGGCACTGCTTGCTCCAGGACACCACGTTGGTAACTGTAGATGGGAAAGCCGCTCACAGAGTAGTCTGTCTTCACCTTCAGGTGAACCAGCTGCTTCTGACCTTGGATGAACAGCATGTACGATACGGTTTGGACCAGACCTTCGCCTCTCTTGACTGTCAGCTGCTCTGGGATGACTATTTCATGGGAAGAGCCGTGTACCGATTCCAGGTCACAGTGCATGCTTGGGAGAAGAATTACCCCCAGGAGCAACATGGTTGCCAGCCTGACACACCGATGTCCTGGTGCAAATTCCGGCCTCAGTCCCTTCGTCTGGGGAGCCCAAGTCTGAAACATTACCTCAACTGCTTCTAGGGTCACTTGCCTTTTGCACAGAGAAGGCAAGATGGAGGCTGAGATCCTTGGTGATGTCACCACTGACATGGCCCAAAGGAATCAGTTGATAAGGCAAACGCCTGGCCTGTGTCCATCAGCAGCACATTGCCTGACAAGCTCTTCTGAGATGCGGATACTATCCCTGGAGGTGTGCTGGCTCCTTGTGGGCAGTTGCTGACCAACACTTAAGCACGGCCTTCAGGCTGTGTCTTTTCCTATTCTTGTTTCTCACCTGGCCTTCAGCAGTAGCCACCGGACAGGAGTTCCTTTCAACAGCCACAGTTTGACGTTCCCTGGCTAAGTTTCTTTTTATGTTCATGGAGAGATGAACCAGGTAGAAGGCTTGGTGTGGTTCAGCAGTACAGTATCTCTGATTTCACTTTATTTTGTCCAGGCCACACTGCTCCTGCCTGATAGCCGTTAATCTGCCCATTCTTTCAAATCCAACATTCTGGCAAGTGGCCATGGGGGAGGGGATGCAGATTCTCTGGGGATCTCTGAGCAGGACAGTGTTCTCTGTTGCCCACTGCCTCTTCCTCTTGTCTACAGGTTTCTGGATGATGTTTCTCTGTTCAGTCCTCCTTAGTCAGTGATTTGGTATTTTTCTCTCCCTGAAAATCATGATAGTCCAAGTTTTCATCACTATTCTTTGTTTTTAGTAAATGGATTTAGGACGTTCTATCTTGTGAAAAGTAATTCCTCTCTACCAAGACATTTTCCTAAAGCAGACATAGTGTTGTGTGATCTTATTTTCAGCAGGTAAGGATATGAGACCTGGTCAAAGTTCAGTTCCTCTCAACTGCCTCAACATTAAAACTGAGTTCAGAGTAAAAGTGAACCCTGGTTAATCAGGTCTTCTTAATCAAGATAATCAGCATAGGGTTTTTAAAAAAAAAAACAAAAAACTCCTGTTTCAGTTTCAATAGTGGGCTGTAATTTTTGTGGCTCAGAAGTTTAGTTTTTCTGTGTGCTTGTTTGTTGTTTATAGTTGTGAGGACCAACCTAAGGGTGTTTTCCCTAGAGGCAGGCCCTCTACCAGTAGTCCACAGCTTCAGCCCTGGGTGGGGTTTTTTTGTTTTTTTGTTTTTTGTTTGTGTTTTGTCAGTCCTGTAGCTTGAACTCAGGGCCTGGGCACTGTCCCTTAGCCTCTCTGTGCTCAAGGCTTGCACTCTACCAATTGAGCCACAATGCTACTTCCAGCTTTTTCTGTTTATGTAATACTGAGGAATAGATACCAGGCCTTCATGTATGATAGGCAAGCACTCTACCACTAAGCCATATTCCCAGACTCACCCTTAGTCTTTTGAGACAGGGTCTCAAAATGTCACCAAGTCTAGCCAATTCAAACTTGTTATATAATATAGCCCAGGCTATCCTTCAAATGGTAATTATCCTGCCTCAGCCTCCTGAATACTAGGATTGGATTTGATGTTGATAATAATAACAATAATTCCTCACTGTATCTAGCACTAAATTTACAAAGGAAAAGAAACCTTGTCTACCGATAACTTCTGTGTATCTAAGGAGACTGTACTTCATTTTACCTTATATATATATAACTTTATATGAAGTAAAACATTTCCAGTCTACAACCTTTAAACTCAAGGTATGGGTGGGGTGAAGTGGAAGGTACCAAGTTTGAGTCCCAATCTCAGACCCAAAAAAATCAAGGCATGATTACAGGGAGCATTTGAGTAATGGAGAAATGCCTTGTCTACTTCACTAAAGAATGGGATGCTTCTATAAGATCTCTGATATTTCTTCTCAATACTTCATTTTTGTATAGCTATTATTTACTTCTAGTAAGAATATTTATTCATATTGGTATGTCAGAAACCCATTTAAAAATTATACCATTGCTGGCACTGGTGGCTTACAGCTGTAATCCTAGCTATTCAGGAGGCTGAGATCTGAGGAACATGGTTCAAAGCCAGCCTGGGGTGGAAAGTGAAACTTCTCTCCATTTAAAAACTGGAAATGATGCTGTGGCTTCACTAGAGCACAACCTTTTATAAAACCTCAGAGGCACCACCCAGCCCCTGAGTTCCAGCCCTAGTACTGGCACACAGAAACATTTTTAAAGGTTAAATTACTTTACCACTGGATATCTTTTCCTCTTGTTTCTGTAAGAGCAAAGCCTCTTCAACATGAAGTTTGGAAATTGTCAAATATTGATGAGTGTTTCCCTGTATCATATCAAAATGATCAGGACCAATTATGTTAATTCTTTTGGTGGGGTAAAAAGATCAAGTTCAGTAATTGAAGAACATTCTCCTTTATAATTTAAAAATATAATTATAATAAAATTTCCTCTTCTATCATAACCACACCCAGAAGCAGATAATAATCACCTCTTTTATAGCAAAAATACCAGGCTGAAAACTGATCTTAAAATCGGATGGCCCAAAATTCTTTGCTACTTGCCCGTGTGACATTGTTCAACAGTTCCTTGAGTCTCATCTATGAAATACTAGAATTCTATAGGCTGGGTGCCAGTGGCTCATTCTTTTTTTTTTTGGTCAGTCGTGGGGCTTGAACTCTGGGCCTGGACTGTCCCTCAGCTCTTCAGCTCAAGGCTAGCGCTCTACCACTTGAGCTACAGCGCCACTTCCGGCTTTTTTCTTTTTGCTTATGTGGTGCTGAGGAATCGAACCCAGGGCCTCAGGCATGCAAGGCAAGCGCTCTACCACTGAGCCACCTTCCCAGCCCTTCTTTTGACACTTTTATCAATGTAGATTTATTCAAACTAAACAGCTATGATAATTTCAAGTAACTCTTCCTCGAGTAACTATTGTCTCAAATTTAACTAATGCCACTATCAGGGCAGGCAGCAATATTCTCCGTCAACCACCAGTTTCTTCTTTGTTTTGTTCTTTCTCTATACCTTCACTGTTATACGTCATGCCAATAATGTCTCTACATTCTCATTTTCCATGTCCAGCACAAATGGCAAAACAAGCAGTCCAATATGATGAGAAGGAAGCAGGCCCAACTCCAAAGCTTATTTCATTAACATAATCTGGGTAAGTCCAAATTTGATTACTTTCTAAGGGTATGTGAAAGGGTTGACAGACGATGAATGCCAGTATTGAGTCTTCTGGAATTTTATGTACCAGTTGGTGAGAGATCACATCTGAAATTGAGATGAATTCTCAAATGTGACTTAAGAAACATGGACACTAAAACTCTACTTGACAATAAGAATAGGTTTTATTTAGAGATAAGTACAAGATGTGGGGTGGAGGTTCCATGATCACATTTGTCTTATTAAATGTATAAGGCTGCCAAGCACCAGTGGCTTACACCTGTAATCCTAGTTACTCAAGAGGCTAAGATCTCATGAATGTGGTTCAAACCAGCCCAGGCAAGAAAGTACTTGAGAGTTTGATCTCCAATAAACTACTCAGAAATAGCCAGAGGTGGCACTGTGGGCCAAGTGGTAGAGTGCTACACATGAGCACAAAGAGGCTCAGGAACAGCATCCAGGCCCTGTGTTCAAATCCCAAGACCAGCAAAAAAGAAAAAGAAAAAAAAGTATGGCCATAAAATGGGAGATATAAAAACTGTTCCATGATGCTATTTATAGATAAATTAAAAGAAACCACAAGAGAGTCTATACATCCTCACCATATTGTTTCAACAACACTAATTTAATACTCATAAACTCAAGGGAAAGTTTCATAGTTAAGCTGTGAATGTTCCCTTGGGAACTGAATGATTGTTCTCCTTTGTGGCTTTAGATTTGACATTACATTTGATCTTGCATGCGGTGATGTGCCAGGGAACATCCCAAGAATCCCACAAATCATAAATAAATTTTATCTTTGCATAAAGAGGAGATAGAGAAAGAAGAGGAGGAAGAGAAGCAGAGTGAGAGCAGGAGTAAGAGGGAGAAAGAGAAAAAGAGAGGCAGATACTCAGAATATAAGTGAATTATCCGAAGGCACAGACTACATACCTGTAGTCCTAGCACTCAGGAGGGTAATGCAGGATGATCATGAAATTCAGTGGGCACCCTAGGATCCATAGCATGATCTAGTTTTTGTTTGTTTGTTTGTTAAATCCAGCCAGATTATTATTTCAGGCCAGCCCGGGGGAAAGTTTGTAAGAATCTTTGCATGTGGTAGCTATGCTTTTTTTAGGCAAGGTGATCAGCAGCTGCCATTCCAGCTATGGTGGGAAACAATAGCACCACCGTGCATGTTGCCCTGGGAAAAAGAGCAAGACCCCATCTAAAAAATGATCAGAGCAACAGGGCATCGGTGGCTCACCCTTGTGATCCTAGTTACTAAGGAGGCTGAGATCTGAGGATCATGGATCAAAGCCATCCAGGACAGGAAAGACCATGAGACTCTTATCTCCAATAAGCCACCAGAAAACCGGAAGTGGTGCTGTGGCTGAAGTGGTAGAGCACTCTCCTTGAGCTGAAGAGCTGAGGGACAGCACCCAGGCCAAGAGTTTAGTCCCCACACAGTTTCTTGGCTGAGATGCCTTCCAACCATGATCTTCAAATCTCAGCCTCCTGAGGAGCTAAGATTATAGGCATGAGCCACTGGTGCTTGGCTTGCCTCTCTTTTTAATGTTGGCTTTGCTTAAAGCATCCCGTTGTTTAGCAGGTGTTGACCATCTTGGTCAGCTGGTTCTACAGAACTGAATGATGTTCCTAGCTTGCCACTCAATGCAGTCCAGCTCTAGTTGGGGAAAGGATACTTTGTGATTCTCATGACTACACAATTCAGTAGGTTCTTGAGGACAGTATTCACTTGTAAGGCCTTTGTTTTAGCAGCCACTGAGAAAGCAGACATGTTTTGGGCAAGAAAACTGTATCAGTATCTTCTCTTTTCTACTGAAGGGAAAGGCTCATCAGGTACTGGAGAGCATAGATTCAGTCACACCTGCAAAAGGATTGTAGACTTCAGCAGTTATTGTCTAGGCCAAGAGCAACCTCTGTCATGTCTGTGTGCTTGAGTAGCAAAGAGAAGTTTCCTTGGGAAACTGAGAGGTTTCCTTTGGTTTGGTCTGATGTGTTTTGATTTGGTTTGGAGGTGGTGCTGGGAAGCACTCAGGTGTCATGGATGCTGCTAGGTAAGCACTCTACCACTGAGCTACATGAGATTGAAATGAAGACAACCTGAGTTTTCAGTGAAGACAGTGAAAGTCAAATGCTTATTGACACCTGTGCCTGGCACAGAATGAGCAGTATGAATAATACTTTTGCTCTGTGCCCTCCCCCCAGAGAAGTAGCTCCCGCCTCCAGAGCTCTGTAGCCTGCACTGGAGAGGGGCCACCTGACGGTCTCTCACAGGATATGAATGCAAGTAGACACTTTCTAAAACAGAAAATAAGAAACATTTTAATTCCATGCATTTTCTCAGCCCTGTTAAGTATGATAACTTAGTTATAATAAGTATTATAAAATTGGTTTAAAATAGTTACCTAACGCTAGGTGATGTTCACTGGCTATGAGATACTTAGGGGTGTGCAATTCATCACTAGCCAGTAAAAGTGAAAGGAGACAGAGGATATCTTGTAAGAAAATGTTTTGAATAAAAAGAGAACAGGCCTGTAGGGAGCACCTGGAAATATACATCTGTCACATAACACATACCTCCAGTGTTGGCTTATTTTCCTTTTTGTTGTTTTGAGATAGATTATCATTTCTGCATGTTGACCTTAGCCCCCTGAGTGCTGGTGTTAGATACATGCACTACAATCCCCGGCTTAATGCTGACATCTCTTTGTTTATTTATTTTTTTGTTTTGAGTACTATGGTGAATCCAGGGCTTTGACCACCTAAACTACATCCTTTAAGAGGGTCTGGCTGGGCTGGGAAGGTGGCTCAGTGGTAGAGTGCTTGCCTTGCATGCCAGAGGCCCTGGGTTCAATTCCTCAGCACCACATAAGCAAAAACAAAAAAGCCAGAAGTGGCGCTGTGGCTCAAGTGGTAGAGCGCTAGCCTTGAGCTGAAAAGCTGAGGGACAGTGCCCAGACCCAGAGTTTAGGCCCCTCGACCGGACCAAAAAAAAAAAAAAGAGGGTATGGCTGATTTTGCCTGGCTGACCTCAAACTCCTGGTCCTCCTGTCTTCACTGCCTAAATAGCTGGGATTACAGTTGTGTGCACCCACGTCTGGCTCAGTGCTAGCTTCTTCTTCTTCTTCTTCTTTTTTTTTTTTGGCGGTCGTGGGGCTTGAACTCTGGGCCTGAATTCTGTCCCTCAGCTCTTCAGCTCACAGTGAGTGCTCTACCACTTGAGCCACAGCGCCACTTCTACTGCTAGCGTGTTAACCTAGATAACAGTTAGAGTCTTCTTCCTTATCAGCCATAACCCCTCCAACAGCGCTGCAAAACTCAATGGCCTCAAAAAAGTCTACATGGTCCTTGACTACATGTCTAGTAATCTAGTGTATTACATTTTATTTACTTTGGATTTAAAAACTTCTTGCTTCATGAATACAAAGTTAGAAGTTACATTAGAATAGTCAAATCACATGAAAATTGCCCTTATATGATAGGTAGTTGTTAACCTGAATAAAAGAATCTTCGTAGTAGTCATAAATTCAGAAATGTATATTACTATATGTCAAACAAGATACATGGACTTATAGCAGTAGTCCATAGTGATAAGGGCATTGATATCTAAAATATATGTGATGAGTTCAAATGAAGTATGAAAAAGTAAATGTACTAAGGCATTTGATATGCTAATAAGCACATCTTTACTAAATGAATAATTAAAATAGAGGAATCACTCCTGCCACATTAGTATACTTTTAGTCTGTAGAGCCTCCAGTCAGAAATACTAGGTTCATCTGTTCTCCCTAACTTGTTTCCCCAGCCTTCTCAGTGTGGCATGGTGCCTGAGGAGCTGCATATGATGAGCTTCATATTTCGTCCTGTTCTAACTCTAATTCAATTTGTTCCTCTGTTGCTTCTGGTGGGAGTTCTTCAAAGGATTCTTCTGATGGCACCTCTTCTCGAGGAATCTTTTTAGGGATCTCTGTAGGAGCTTCTTGATGCTCTTTGGGGGTCTTTGGATAAGTTTCTTCCTCCTCTTCTTCTTCTGGTTCTTCTACTTCTCTTTCCCCACCTTTAATAATGTAGACGAGGCCAACTGTTATGCCTATTATAGCTAGTGTCATTACTGTAATTACTACTACTAATTTTAAGTTTTGCAACGTATTGGTTCTTTTCTTGGCATTTTGTGCAAGTTCTAGGCTTTCTTTTGGATCTGCAGGCGGGCCACTGTCCACACTCCCACCATTTCCTCTACCTTTGCAGTCTGGAGGGGCACTGCCTACTAAACAATGGCAATGCTTCAAGTTATTGCAAACTCCTTTTGAATTACACATTTTCTCTACATTGCACGTAGGCCTGATTATGTTGCTATGAATACAATTATAATTTTGACAAGTTTTCTTTTTACCACAAAGAGTGCCTAGCCAGACATCTCCTTCATCCCGGACACCTGTATTTTGAAATCCATCCATGCTCCAATAGAATGCCTGCCTATAAGGAATCTGAATGAGTGTTTGACTGGCTGTGATTTTTGGCATTACAGTAATACCAACACATACAAGTTTTCCACATTGCACATTCTCTTCTGAACATTTTATATAGCTTTCTGGAGGCCCAGGGACACGGCCACAGTGCCCAAATCGATCGCCTCTCCTGTTCATTTTAATGTACAATTCCTTTGAGGCAGATCTTGATGAGTTCCCAAAAACAAAGGTACACTGACCATTATAGTCCATGCAATGACCACTACGACAATAGAAATTCTTATTACACACAGATCCATCTTCCATATACCTGTCTGCAGGACACATTGCTGAAGCACCATCACAGTATTCTGGGAGGTCACACAACCCAATAAGAGCACGACACAGGAATCCCTTTTTTCGAAATTGACATCTAGAACAGCATGGTTCATTACTACACTTTGCATTTTTCTTCAGGTGACAGTTTGTGTCACAGCACTGATTCTGTTCACATGAATCCCCACAGTCACACTGTTCTGACTCCTCTATCACACCGTTTCCACACCTAGCACTCCTGTGCTTGCGGCTTCTGCGCTGTGGCTTGTTAAACAGACAAGCCCCTTTGTGTCCGAGAAGGAAACGGTAGAAGGAGTCAGAGCTGCAGTTGCTGAAGGCACTTCCTTGGGTGATGTTTTCATGCATGAGGCAAAGGTGCTTGCCTTTACACGAGCAGGCTGAGTGGTCATGCTGAATGCCCAGGTTGTGCCCGAGCTCATGGACCATGAGTGCTGCAAAGAGGAGGACATCTTTGTGATGGAAGGATTCCACAGCCGCCGCAAAACCACTCGAACAGGCACCATCGAGAAATGCCTGGCCCATGCTCTGTCCGGGATGATGCCCAACGATCATGTGGGCAACATCGTGCCTCACACGGTGGAGGAGCTTGTCTCGCCGCCAGCTGTTGAAATTCCTGAGTGCCACCTGCAGGTCCACCGGGACCTCTACCAGGTCCCCCTCGGTCCAGATCTCCACCCCAGCCAGCACCACCTTTGTATTGAGTCCCCTGGTGAAGCTGTTGGCCAGAGCAATGATGTCCAGTACTCCCTGGACCGTGTCATTGATGTTACTGCCCCACATCTGGAACCTCTGGTAGTTGACCACCACAAACATCTCCACATACTTGGTGTGTGTCCACAAGTAGGACAGCCCCTGGAGGTGATGAGGCTCCCTGCTGTCTTGCTGCCGGCCAGTGGGCAGCACTTGGCTGTGTGTGGAAGCCACACGACAGGAGGCTGGGGCTTGATGTGCCGTGGCGTACAAGACATGTTCGAACCGTTGGGAAGAGGGCATGGGCTCAATGCGGTAGGATGCCTCCTCCGTAATCAGGATGCCCCTGAGGCCTGAACAGGTGTTGACAGAAACAAAAGAATGTGGCACTCCTTCTATGTAGCCTTCATAGTGGCAGTCCTGTGAGATCCAAGGCACTGCTTGCTCCAGGACACCACGTTGGTAACTGTAGATGGGAAAGCCGCTCACAGAGTAGTCTGTCTTCACCTTCAGGTGAACCAGCTGCTTCTGACCTTGGATGAACAGCATGTACGATACGGTTTGGACCAGACCTTCGCCTCTCTTGACTGTCAGCTGCTCTGGGATGACTATTTCATGGGAAGAGCCGTGTACCGATTCCAGGTCACAGTGCATGCTTGGGAGAAGAATTACCCCCAGGAGCAACATGGTTGCCAGCCTGACACACCGATGTCCTGGTGCAAATTCCGGCCTCAGTCCCTTCGTCTGGGGAGCCCAAGTCTGAAACATTACCTCAACTGCTTCTAGGGTCACTTGCCTTTTGCACAGAGAAGGCAAGATGGAGGCTGAGATCCTTGGTGATGTCACCACTGACATGGCCCAAAGGAATCAGTTGATAAGGCAAACGCCTGGCCTGTGTCCATCAGCAGCACATTGCCTGACAAGCTCTTCTGAGATGCGGATACTATCCCTGGAGGTGTGCTGGCTCCTTGTGGGCAGTTGCTGACCAACACTTAAGCACGGCCTTCAGGCTGTGTCTTTTCCTATTCTTGTTTCTCACCTGGCCTTCAGCAGTAGCCACCGGACAGGAGTTCCTTTCAACAGCCACAGTTTGACGTTCCCTGGCTAAGTTTCTTTTTATGTTCATGGAGAGATGAACCAGGTAGAAGGCTTGGTGTGGTTCAGCAGTACAGTATCTCTGATTTCACTTTATTTTGTCCAGGCCACACTGCTCCTGCCTGATAGCCGTTAATCTGCTCATTCTTTCAAATCCAACATTCTGGCAAGTGGCCATGGGGGAGGGGATGCAGATTCTCTGGGGATCTCTGAGCAGGACAGTGTTCTCTGTTGCCCACTGCCTCTTCCTCTTGTCTACAGGTTTCTGGATGATGTTTCTCTGTTCAGTCCTCCTTAGTCAGTGATTTGGTATTTTTCTCTCCCTGAAAATCATGATAGTCCAAGTTTTCATCACTATTCTTTGTTTTTCGTAAATGGATTTAGGGACTTTCTATCTGCTTGTAAAAAGTAACCAAAGCAGACATCGTGGTGTGTGCTCTCATTTTCAGCAGGTAAAGACACAAGACCTGGTCAAAGTTCAATTCCTCTCAATGCTTCAACATTAAAACAACAGATTGGGGTAAAAGTGAACTTTCATCAATCAGCTCTCCAACCAAAATAAGGACGGGATTTATTAGAACTCTAATTATTTCCACTTCAATAGACAAATTGGGCTGTAATTTTTGTGGTAGTCAGATTTTGGTATTTCTGTGTCTTGTTTGTTTATAGTCGTGAGGATCAACCTGTCGGTATTTTCTCTAGAGGCAGGCATTCTACCAATGAACTACAGCTTCAGTCATTGGTGTTTTTGTTTTTTTGCCAGTCCTGCAGCTTAAACTCAGGGCCCCGATACTTCCTCTGAGCTGTTTTTTTTTGGTCAGTCTGGGGCCTGAACTTTGCGCCTGGGCGCCATCCCTCAGCTCTTCAGCTCAAGGCTAGCGTTCTACCACTTGAGCCACAGCACCACTTCCAGCTTTTTCTGCTTATGTTGTGTGAGGAATCAAACCCAGGGCCTCATGCATGCAAGGTAAGCACTCTACCACTGGGCCACCTTCCCACCCCTCCTGAGATTCTTTTGTTCAAGTCTAGCACTCTGTCACTAGAGCCACATTCACCACTTCTGGCTTTTTCTGTGTATGTGATGCTGAGGAATCAAACCCAGGGCTTCATGCATGCTAGGCAAAAACTCTACCACTGAGCCACCTTCCCAGCCCCACACTTGGTGTTGAGACAGGGTCTCAAAATGTCACTCAGGGTAAGGTGCTAGGCTTGAGCTGAAGAGCTGAGGGACAGTGCCCAGGCTGAATTCAGCCCCCACGACCGACAAAAAAGAAAAAATGTGTAGGCAACTCAAACTTGCTGTATAGCCCAGACTATCCTTCCAATGGTAATCATCCTGCCTCAGCCTCCTGAATGCTACTATTGGATTTGTTCTTGATGTTAAATCCTTGCTATATCTAGCACTAAATTTACAAAGTAAAAAAAGCCTTGTCTACCAATAACTTACCCATGCATTTTTTTCTGTGTACCTCAGGATACCTAAAATGAGACTCTACTTGCCAGGCGCCAGTGGTTCACGCCTGTAATCCTAGCTACTCACGCCTGTAATCCTAGCTACTCAGGAGACTGAGATCTGAGGATCTCGGTTCAAAGCCAGCCTGGGCAGGAAAGTCACCGTTGAAATCATTGTTGGGAATTTTAATTTGAGAAAAAAAATATTACCCAATAAGGATGCATGTAGATGGCTAAACGATTTTTACTAAATGTGATGTATAAACAGGGACCCTTATAAATGATCATATGCCAATAAAATATCCTGTGTTAAAAAAAAATCATAGCATTAAGCTACTCAAGAGACTAAGATCTGAGGAATGTGATTTAAAGCCAGCCCAAGCAGAAAAGTGCCCTTGAGACTGATCTCCAGTTTAACCACTCAAAACACAGAAGTAGAGCTGTGGCTCAAAGTGATGGAGCAATAGCCTTGAGCAAAAAAGAGCTCAGGGACAGCACCCAGGTCCTGAGTGCAAGCCTCATGACTGACCAAAAAAAAAAAAAAATATATATATATATATAAAGATTAAATGATTTCCACTGGATTTCTTGTTTCTGTACAAGCAAAAGCTTCTTTATACTTGCTATTTGGAAGTTATTAAGGATTTGTGAGGTATTATAATAATCAGGGCTAATTATTCATTTAGTAGGATAGAATGATCAAGATCAATAATAGAGGAACATTCTCCTTTCTAAGCTAAAAAATACATAAGTGAAATTCCCAATTCTCCTATTGAAACATGTTTTGTTCAATAAATACATGCTTATACACATGCTGATATACAAGACCTGATTTAACATCTTCATTGTCAATCATTCCTTCAGTTTATTCTTTTTTGTATGTGTGTACGGGTTCTGGGGATTGAACCTGGGTGCTGCCTCTGTGCTTTGTGCTCAAGGCTATTGGTCTACCAATTGAGCCTCATCTCTGCATCTGGCTTTTTTTGGTGTGTTTGATTAATTAGAGATAAGTGTCATGGATTTTCCCATCTGGGCTGGCTTTGAACCACAATCCTCAGATCTCAACTTCCTAAGTAGCTAGGATTATAGGTGTGAGCAGTCAGCAACTAGCTTTGGCCTATTCTTTCTTAAGTTTTCTTTTTTTTAACTGTCTTTTGTAGATGTGTTTTAAAAAGTAAATTTATGCTAGTCATTCTTCCATGTTTGCCCAGCAGTATTAGTAGGAAGATATTGTTCTACATGAAATCTAAAGACATTTTGGTAAAAAAATCTAAAGATATTTGAATGCCAATAGTTTCAATAAACAGACGGTTAGCATATCATGAGAG
This sequence comes from Dipodomys ordii, assembly GCF_000151885.1. Taxonomy (NCBI): domain Eukaryota; kingdom Metazoa; phylum Chordata; class Mammalia; order Rodentia; family Heteromyidae; genus Dipodomys; species Dipodomys ordii. The sequence goes on along the minus strand of NW_012267282.1, from coordinate 5,301,275 downwards.
AAAACTGGAGACTGTAAGCGGCTTTTTTTTTTGCCTGTCATGGGGCCTGAACTCTGGGTCTGGGCACTGTCCCTCAGCTCTTCAGCTCAAGGCTATTGCTCTACCACTGGAGCCACAGCGCCACTTCCAGCTTTTTCTGTTTATGTGGTGCTGAGGATTCGAACCCAGAGCCTCATGCTTGCAAGGCATGCACTCTACTGCTGAGCTACCTTCCCAGCCCCAGGCTACTTTTTTTTTTTTGGGGGGGGGAAGTCCAGTCGTGGGCCTGGGCACTGTTCCTCAGCTCTTCAGCTCAAGGCTAGTGCTCTACCACTTGAGCCACAACGCCACTTCCGGCTTTTTTTTCTGTATATGTGGTGCTGAGGAATCAACTCCAGGGCCTCATGTATGCAAGGCAAGCGCTCTACCACTGAGCCACCTTCCCAGCCCTGTAAGCGGCTACTTTATATAAGTAGTCTTAGAAATATTAGGTTACCAGTTGTGTTATGCAGTACAATTGAAGGAAGATATGCTCATTTCCACTTAGGCATGTATTGTGTGATATTACCGAGTCTGACTTGTACATTAAGGTAAATCTTAGTATAGGCCTAGGAATATACTTATCTCCACTTTGAAGACCAAACAGTACTGAGTCTCATGGAATCTACTGGTTTTTCAAGAATTCTGTCCAGGTTAGGATCCATTTTTTTTGTTTTTTTTAGTTACAACAGCTGGGCATCTTTCAGGGTTTTCAACATGGAGTATGGTGCTCAGCTGGACATATGTGGGCACAGCTTCCATTTTCCAGTGGTGGGCTGGGGTCAAGGTGGAGTACTTGTCATATGAACTCATCTTGAAGGGACTAAACTCATGGGCAACCCAGTGCTCAAAGTAAAATGATCATTTTGGATACTGTTATGTCACACCAAAAATTCACTACACACTGAAGACAAAAACTCATTCCGAGTCTTTAAAGATACTCAGATAGCAAATTTCCAACATTATTTACAATGCATTCCAGTAAGTTCCACTAAAGATTAACAAAGGCAATTCCTGCCCTTCCTTTTCCCATGCCATACTGATCCTCTGAGCTTAGGATAGCAACACTACAGTATTCCAGTGTTAACAGAGACAAGGGCAGACATTGACTTGCTCTAAAATTCAATCTATAAAGTTATATTTCACTAAAAAACTTAACAGGTCCTGAATTCAACTCTGAGCTAAATTTTTAGAACAGGAAAAATTTTACACGGCTTTTCCTCTAATACCTCTTAGATTTTACTACCTTGAAACATATTCAATGCTTCTTGAAGGGTTCTTTTTTATTTTTGGCTAGTCGTTGGGCTTGAACTCAGGCCTTGGCTCTGTCCCTGAGCTGCTTTTGCTCAAAGCTAGCACTGTATCTGTTTATGTTTATGTTCTGTTTATGTAGTACTGAGAAATCGAACCCAGGACATTATGCATGCTAGGCAAGAACTCTACCACTAAGCCACATTCCAAGCCCGTGTTCCTATTTATAAAAGCTTTGATCAGGGGCTGGGAAGGTGGCTCAGTGGTAGAGTGCTTGCCTTGTATGCCTGAGGTCCTGGGTTTGATTCCTCAGCACCACATAAGCAAAAAGAAAAAAGCCGGAAGTGGTGCTGTGGCTCAAGTGGTAGAGCGCTAGCCTTGAGCTGAAGACCTGAGGGACAGTTCCCAGGCCCAGAGTTCAGGTCCCATGACCGGACCCAAAGGAAAAAAAAATACTGATGATTTTTCCCCTTAATCCTTTTATGGCTTAGTTTCGCTA
>NW_012267282.1:5273038-5299457 GCF_000151885.1 Dipodomys ordii | reverse complement strand
AGCCTTGAGCTGAAGAGCTGAGGGACAGTGCCCAGACCCAGAGTTCAGGCCCCACGACCGGACCCAAAAAAAAAAAAATCTTTGATCAGTCATCTAAAATTAGGGAATCCTGGGGCTGGGAAGATGGCTCAGTGGTAGAGTGCTTGCTTTGCATGCCTGAGGCCCTGGGTTCGATTCCTCAGCACCACATAAGCAAAAAAAAAAAAAGAAAAAAAGCCGGAGGTGGCGATGTGGCTCAAGTGGTAGAGCGCTAGCCTTGAGCTGAAGAGCTGAGGGACAGCGCCCAGGCCCAGAGTTCAGGCCCCACTACCAGACCCAAAAAAAATAAAATAAAATTAGGGAATCCTACCTCAGGTACCTTGAATAACACATCCTCCAAGATAGTCTGTGTAATAAAGTAGTTCTTTAAAAAATACATATTTTTGTGTGTGTTTGTGTGTTGGTCCTGGGTCTTGAACTCTGGGCCTGGGTGTAGTCCCTGAGCTCTTCAGCTCAATGTGAGTACTCTACCACTTGAGCTATAGCCACTTCCGGTTTTTTGGTGGTTAAGTCTCACTGATATTCCTGCTTGGGCTAGCTTTGAACTGTGATCCTCTAATCTCAGCCTCCTGAGTAGCTAGGATTACAGGCATGAGCCACTGGTACCTGGCTATGTTATGTTTTTATCATTTATATTCCTATAGTGAGTTCCACACATACAGGGCATACTAACCAAATGTCATTGTGAAAGCATATTCTCAGAAAAAAATTAGGAGCATTAGAAACTAAGTGAATTCTCTGGATGGGATGGGAGTTTCTCTGTGAGCTCTTCTACTACTAACACATCTACCCAATAAAAAAGTTTGAACAAAAAAAAAAAGTTTGAACAAGCAACAAAATTGTGCCCATATTAGAAAAGCATCTGGACTTACTTTCACTCAAACAGCTGCTCTGAAGATGGAGGGTACTAAAGAAAACAAATACAGCTCAGAGGATGCCAATGAGAAATCCAGGCAGGAACATTACAGAGGTTGGGGGGAACAAAAACAAAAGTGGATCATCTTAGACACTAGTCAAGTTTCTGTTATATATAAGTAGCACAGGGAAATCATCCCAGAAGAAACAAGAAAAACAAGGAAAGCAAAGTAGTAGAGGAGGCAAGGGCTCTCTCAACACAATGGAACTCGGGAAAGGGAAGCTGTGCGTAAACATGTCAACAATAAAACTAAAGTGGGGTGCCGAAGGCTCATGCCTGGAATCCTAGCTACTCAGGAGGCTGAGATGTGAGGATCATGGTTTGCATCCAGCCTAGGTGGGAAAGTCTGTGAAACTTTTTTTTTTTGTTCGGTCGTGGGGCTTGAACTCTGGGCCTGGGCGCTGTCCCTCAGCTCTTCAGCTCAAGGCGAGTGCTCTACCACTTGAGCTACAGCGCCACTTCTGGTTTTCTGGTGGTTTATTGGAGATAGGAGTCTCAGGGTCTCTCCTGCCCGGGCTGGCTTTGAACCGAGATCCTCAGATCTCAGCCTCCTGAGTAGCTAGGATTACAGGCGTGAGCCACCAGCACCTGGCCTGTGAAACTTTTTTATCTCCAAGTAACCACCAAAAAGCTGAAAGTGGAGTTGTGGCTCAGGTGGTAGAACATGAACCTTGAGCATAAAAACTCAGGAACAGTGTTGAGGCCCTGAGTTCAAGCCCCAGAAGTAGCGCATGCACACATACACACCCCACAAAAATTCTACTAGATTTAAGCAACACACTGGTGCCATATATACAAACAATGACAAAAAGGAAATACTGCCTCTTTTTTTCTGGGAATTAAGAGGCAAGAAAAGGAAGGACACGGTTCCCACCTCTTCCATCACAGGAAGCAGCTCGCAGGCCCCTCTGTGCATCTGCAACGACAGATCTACAACAGTTTCTTGGCACTTGAGTGAATCTATCACTGGTGTAGAAGGTAAACGCACAGGGCAACTGAGCGAGATTCCACAGTATTAGACTCAACTGTTTGTTCACTAAGCAGTAGGTCAGTTAGTTGGTCCTTTATCTACCTCTACCAAGTGGTTTATGAATACTTCATTCTAAGTAAAATAGTCTTTCCTGACAATATTATTGCCATATACCACTAAAACTAAAACAATCCTAAATCAATAGTCTCTAAGATTTGAGCTTTGACCAACAAACAAGTATACTAAACTCTGCCCCTAATGTATGTAACAACTGTAAGCAATGTGGAAATGAAATTATGATTTATTAATTTACATAAAATTACTTTATACATTAAGGAATAATTTTTCAAATTCTTAAAAAACAAAGTTTGACGCTGTTATTATTGGGATTCGTGGGAAGTGGTTTGCTCTTCTATCACTTGCTTCACAATTTCTGCCAGTTTGAGTCGATCTACTTTGTCTGTGAATCCATGACCTGAAACCCAAGAAAGAACAAGGTCAGTTCTCACTGATTGAGCTGAGGGACTCTTGTTAGGAATCTAAGAGGTGCGCCCTACCATTCTTGAATTTACCCTCACAAATGAGTGGGCCAACCCCACTCAAAAGCAGTTTAACTAGGTGCTGGTGGCTCACGCCTGTAATCCTAGCTACTTATGAGGGTGAGATTTGAGGCTCATGGTTCAAATCCAGCTCTGGCAGGAAAAGTCTATAAGATTCTTATCTCCAAAAAAACCACCAGAAAAGCAGAAGTGGAACTGTGGCTCAAAGTGGTAAAATGCTAGCCTTGAACAAAAGGAGCTCAGGAATAACACCTAGGCCCTGAGTTCAAGTCCTACAACCAACAAAAAACAAAAATAAACAAAAATAAAAACAGCTCCCATTTTTCAGCTAGTAATTGGGAAGTTCTATTATCCAGGAAATAAAAAAAAATTAAAAGTTCATTACAACCCCACAGAAGCAAAGCAGAGAAAGAGATTGGGCTGGCAAAGTGGCTTAGAGGTAGAGTGCTTGCCTAGCATGCTTGAAGCCCTGGTTTCCATTCCTCAATACCACATAACAGAAAAGGCCAGAAGAGGCACTGTAGCTCAAGTGGCAGAGTGCTAGCCTTGAACAAAAGATCAGGGACAGTGCCCAGGCCCCAAGTTCAAGCCCCATGACTGGCAAAAAAAAAAAAAATTATGTAATTTGGTGTGTCTGGCAAGGAACTCATATCCAGAATATATAAAGAAGCCCTTCACATATATGAGGAAGTTACAAGTCAGTAAAATGGCCAACAACTTGAGTTCACACTTCACAAAAGAAGGAATCTAACTGGCCAATAAACATTTCAAAAGTGAACAGTCACTGGGTACTGGTAGCTCACACTTATAATCCTAGCTACTCAGAAGGTTGAGATCTGGGGATCACAGTTCAAAGCCAGCCCAAGCAGGAAAGTCTGTGCTACTTATTATCATTATTTTGTTGTTGTTGTTAGTTGTGGCACTTGAATTCAGGGCCTGGGCACTGTTTCTGAGCTCTTCTTTCTCAAGGCTAATGTTCTATTTTGAGCCACAGCTCTACTTCTGTTTTCTAGAGATGAGTCTCACAAACTTTTCTGCCTGGACTGGCTTTGAATCATGATCCTCATATCTCAGCCTTCTTTTTTTTTTTTGGTCGGCCGTGGGGTTTGAACTCTGGGCCTGGGTGCTGTCCCTCAGCTCTTCAGCTCAAGGCGAGCGCTCTACCACTTGAGCTACAGCGCCACTTCCAGTTTTTCTGGTAGTTATTGGAGATAGGAGTCTCACAGTCTCTCCTGCCCAGGCTGGCTTTGAACCGCGATCCTCAGATCTCAGCTTCCTAAGTAGCTAGGATTATAGGCATGAGCCACCAGCGCCCGGCATCTCAGCCTTCTTAATAGTTAGGATTACATATGTGAGCCACCGGGACCTGACTCCTATCTCCACTTAACCTCCAGAAAACTGGAAGTGGAGATGTGGCTCAAGCAGTAGAGTGCTAGCCTTGAGTAAAAATGGCTCAGGGACAGCACCTAGGCTCTTAAGTTCAAACCTGCAGGAAAAAAAAGTTCACAGTCCCATCTGCTATCAGAATGATTCCAACTAAGCCCACACTACAACACCAAAACACACTAACCAAAATGGCTAAAACAGAATCCCTATATCCCTGTATGCCGGTGGCTCTAACCTGTAATCCTAGCTACTCAGCAAATGGATCTGAATATCACGTTTCAAAGCCAGCCCACGCAGGAAATTCTATAGGACTCTTCAAATTTCTTATGGCACATCTATAACAAACAAGCTAGATACTGATGTATTAAAAAAAAAAAAAAAACATTGCTCCCCTTCCTGAGGATCCTGGAACTTTTTTTTGGGGGGGGGGGGAGACCGGTTGTGGGGCCTGAACTCTGGGTCTGGGCGCTGTCCCTCAGCTCTTCAGCTCAAGGCTAGCGCTCTACCACTTGAGCCACAGCACCACTTCGTTTTTTTTTTTCCTGCTTATGTGGTGCTGAGAATCGAACCCAGGGCCTCATGCATGCAAGGCAAGCGCTCTACCATTGAGCAACCTTCCCAGCCCTCCTGGAACTTTTTAAATGTAGTTTGGGTAACTACAATGACAACATAAAATCCAAATTAAAAGTGCCAATAATGTTTTAAGTAAGAAGAAATCTATCTCTTGTTTACTTGGGGAAAAAAATTCACTAGCAACTATGTGGTAAACCTTATACTCTTCAGTTTCAGGGTTCTCCTCTATGCTAAGTACATCATTAGTGTAAAGTTTCTGCAGGGAATCCTTTCCCTTTCATAATGTGTTGTTTAATGACCTGCTGAGCTGCCTATATGTACAAGTTCAGAAATCGCCTTTTTTGCTTTGTGGTGGGTCTGGTGTTGAATGTGCACCCCTTAATTCTGGACAAGTGAAAAGACTGGATATTCAGATATACCGGAGCAAGTAAGAAAGGGCTAACCCTCTTCCCACCATAGTTCTTTCCCACCATAGTCCACTCACCAGCCTTACTTCACCTAGAGTCCCAGCACAGGCCCCAGACAGATCCTACATGTTCCACACAGAATTACTTGTCTGCTTTCGAGGACCAATTAAGGTTCCTACCATTCCAGCTGAAGCTTTGCAGGGTGTCCCTTAGTAGTTTGCATTCCCGGTTATACTTCCAGGCCTCCTGCATTACTTCATTCAGCTTCTCATCTTCATTCTCTCCTATTGATAAGAATGAAGAGGAAGTTGCCACTTCAATACTATATGTCAAAAACAGAAGGATATGATGGTCCAACCAGTTGAGAAATGATGACTAAATGCATAAAACTTTAACAGATGCTAACTTTACTGTGAATCCCTATGTTATATGCCACTGTTTCTGGCCATTGAGCTCTTCTACTTTACTATCTTTGCACAAATGCTTTAAGAGCCCCAAAGTCTAGTTCTGCTGCAGCAAAACTATTATTGAGCAAAAACATGGGCAGCCTGAGACTAAGAAAGGGAGGAAGAACAGGAGTGTACTACTTTGTTTCACCTAAACTCATCCTTTGCTTATTAAAAAGGCTCTCAGGGCTGGGAAGGTGGCTCAGTGGTAGAGCGCTTGCCTTGCATGCCTGAGGCCCTGGGTTCCATTCTTCAGCATCACATAAGCAAAAAAGAAAAAAGCCGGAAGTGGCGCTGTGGCTCAAGTGGTAGAGCGCTAACCTTGAGCTGAAGAGCTGAGGGACAGCACCCAGGCCCAGAGTTCAGGACCCATGACCGGACCCAAAAATAAAAAATTAAAAAAAGGCTGAGATGCATTTTGTGAGTTTTTTTAAGACACAGGAGTCTAGCAAGACAGGTCAACTCAACACTTCCTAGGCTGTTACATGAAGCCATCATCAGCTGAGAATAATTGCTCGCATCGCGAGCTTCTCTATGTGAAAGTAATTTTGTCTAAGCCAAGAAGCAAAAGGGCTAGTTCTGAACTAGGGAGATGTTCTCTTTATATTCACAAGCTAAAGATTTTTATTTTTTTGGTCAGTCATGGTTCTTGAACTCTGGGCCTGGGCATGTCCCTGAGCTTTTCGGCTCAAGCTGAGTGCTCTACCGCTTGAACCACAGTGCCACATCCAGTTTTCTGGTAGTTAATTGGAGATAAGAGTCACAGACTTTCCTGCTCAGGCTGGCTTTGAACTGCAATCCTCAGATCTCAGCCTCCTGAGTAGCTAGGATTACAGGTATGAGCCTCCAGTGGCCAGCTGATAGCAGTAATTTTTTTCCCCCCTTCTGATCCTGGGCCTTGAACTCAGGGCCTGGACACTATCCTTGAGCCTCTCTATGCTCATGGATAGAGCTCTACCACTTGAGCTACAGCCCACGTCCAGCCTTTTCTGTTTATGTGGTATTGAGGAATTGAACCCAAGGCTTCATGCATTCTAGGCAAGCACTCTACCACTAAGGCACATTCCCAGTCCTGACAGCAGTGATTTTTAAAGGCTCTGGAAATGATGTTTACAGTTTGTAATTTAATCCTGAACCTGTCCGTATCTTCATTCTCTATCCTATACTTTGTGTGCTTCCATTGTCAAGACTAAGTAAACCAAAATGACATGCTATACCTGACATTGGCCATTAAGTCTATACTAGAATGTTACAGCAAAGAAAAGGAGGGAAGGACTTCACCACATTTCTAAGTTTACAGTGTCTACTCTTTCAGTGTGTACAAGCTAATTTATATAATGCACTTCTTTTACTTATGATACAAAGAAAAAACAGCTAATGCATCACATTAATCCACTCTTTTTCATGTGTATACACACATGTACGCATGCACACAGTCACATGTACACAGAGCATTAGTAAATGGCGTGACCTTTACCAGCCTGGGGGAGGATACATTGAGCAATCACATCTCGAAGCTTTTCCAAGGCAACATTTGAATCCTCAGTGCCATTCTCATGGTCATGGATATAAACACCATCCTTTGGCTTGGTGCTTTAAGAGTTTGGGGGAGAGGCAAAAACAGAGATACTTCAGAACCCAATTCTGGGTTATAAACTCCATACACAAAAGAATAGATTTTTCAGATTAGTTACTACAGAGTGTGTCCAGCTTTTGATGCCACTCAAAGAGCTTATGTTCTCCACCCACTTAAAGAGAAAGAAAAAAGGCAGACTCCTGACAGCTTTTCATGTGGAGCCTCAAACATGGCAGCCATGAAGAAGTACTGAAGAAATAAGCTCAGTTACCCAAGTAACTTCCTTTTCCTTAGAATGGGGTTGTTCACTGAGTGCAGTGGTTTGAGGCTGACTTTCAGATCCTGGATTCTCATGTTGGCCAACTGCTCTGCATGAGCCTGCTGTATTCCAGCGACCACCGCCTAGATGTAAACACTGACATCAGTTATTCTTGTTTTTATTTTAAGACAAGGTCTTGTTATATTGTCCAAATTAGTCTCAAACTTATGGAGTGAAGCAGCTCTCCTGCCATGGCCTGCTGAGTGCTGAGACCAGAAGCATGCGCCAACCTCTAGACGCAACTTTGTCAGCCTTTTTTCACATTAATTGCTGGATACCTAAACAGCCACGTCTAGTAAAGTGGTAAGGAGAAGCCCCAAGTATTCAAATGGCAATTTCATTCTGGTACTGATGCTATACAAATGTTGATACGGCAGAGGACTTTCCCCTGAATTACTATGGCCCAGGCCAACCAAAAGCCAGCCTTTTTCCCTGACAGTGGGAACAGAAATTCAACTAAGAAATACATGTATAGTAACAGGCTCATGCTTAGTCACTGATAATAGCAATTTGACACCAAATGACAGACTGTTTTGCAGGAATATGTCCAGATGTGACCAGAAAAATACCAGGAAGGATACATGATACATCAAGCTCATAGAATACCTCATCTATAAGGAGAAAGACTGGCAGAAAAATGAAAGGGAATTCCTTCTTTTAACACCTCTGTATTTGACAACTTTAAACAGTAGCTACTCTTCATCTAAGGACACCGTGTATTCATAGCCAGTCCTGGCTGCATTCTTATATCCATCTCATCCGCAATGACCCAACCAAAACCATGGAAATAGCTCAAGATCCTGAGCTCAGGCTCATGAGTAAGACTCAGATGGTTTCTATTCCACATTTGTATACATGGTTGAACATCCCCGCCTTGAACACAGGATTTCTTTGAAATGGAGTAAAGTTGCAGTATCACCTTCAAGGCCTAAAGCCACTCTTATTTTTCAAAAAGTCTGTGTATTCAGACTTGAGTCATCGTGCAGTGATTTTTAAGTAATTCCAGAGGCAATGTTACCTCCTTATTTCCAATGTCTTGAAGAATGCCAAACTGTAACCGCCATGTGCCTGGCAACCAGGATCTAAGTAATTCTTTTGAGCTGACCAAACCATTTCTGGACAAGAGGAAATACTTAAACCAAGAAGTCAACCACCTACAAATCAAAGAGATGACAGAGAATTTTGTTCCTCCGAGCTCTTTCTTCTATGTTCCTACTAAACCTAGCACTTTTTTCCCCAATTCATTTATTCTTTGTCAAATTTCAAACCCATCCCTTGCTCTTAGCCGATTTCTTATTCTACCCTACACAACCACTCATTTGAATGTCCCTCTGACCTCAAACAGTGTCTTAAGACTCCACTTCCCCCAAATTAGCCTCCTTCCTCTGATTTCCCTCTGTTCATCAACGTTACCCTCACATAGGCCAGCTACCACCTCCTTAGATCTTTGGTCACCTAAAGCTAGAATTTTGTTTTTCTCCAGATGCAGACTGAGCCCATTCTCTCATCTGTATCTCTCTGAGTTAGCTGCAGCTTTCAGACTGCTCCTGAAGCCACAGGTTGGCAGTTGTGCACGTCTAACTGACTGTCGCCTAAATATATTCCTAGAGGTAAAATTGTTCTCAAAAGTGTGGCATAGCCTCTCAGTTCCATTCCCCTAGATTTAAACTCTTCTGGCAAAGTCTGGTCCTGCTGTACCCATCTCACCGACTTTCCATGAGTGAGGCCAGGCTGACTTTCCCACTGAGACACTTTGATCTCTTAATTTTTTTGCCTTCCCAACCAGTCTTCTGTAAATGCCCTGGGCAAAGGTAATCTTACATTGCTGTTTGTCTCACAAACCCATAGCACACATATGGATCATGTCCCTGAGTGTTCCTTTAGTGCATTATTTAGCAGGCTCTGATCCAGCCAGTCAGTCAGTTGGTAGGTCTTTGTCTTTGTCCTCTGTCATACACACTCTCTCTTGCTTGGCTTTTTCTGCTCAAGACTGGCACTCTACCACTTGAGCTACACCTACACCTCTGGCTTTTTTATGGTTAACTGGAGATGAAAGTCACATGGACTTTTCTTTCTGGGCTGGCTCTGAACCTTGGTCCTCAGCTCTCAGTCTCCTAAGTAGCTAGGATTACAGGTGTGAGCCATCAGTGCCTGGCTTAATTTGGTCTTTTATGGAAAGTTCTTTATTTCAGATCCTGATTTGCAGAAAACCAGAGATAATCTTTGAGTAAAGACAGCATGATCTCCATTGTTTTTCCCTTAACCCATCATTGAATCGAGCCCCAACTTTCCTTCTCCACACAGCCTTTTCAGCCAACAAAACAATCATTCAAAACCTTATCCATCATCAGTTGAGCAGAGGGTAGCACATTATCCAGGGCTTCAGTTGAGTTGAGCCAGGGGTGGTCCAAAACTCCCTCGATGGTGAGTCTTTCCTCTGGTTTGACCTTTAGGAGCCTACAGAGAAAACACCAACAGGTCTGCCATGTACTGATGCCCTAAAAGGAAGCACAGGAAGTTCCTAGATCTGGCTTCAATTAGCTCACTTCAAAGTCAAACACAATCACATACTATTGACAGTATCCAAAATGTGAAAAGCCACATGTGTCATGGCCATGTCAGCACCTTAGTTCAGGATCCTGACATCAGGCCCCTCATCAGCTGGCTTGCGTGCAAGAAAAAGGCAAACCAGCAAGTATACCATTTAGGGCCCGAGTAATAGCCACAGAGAATGGCTACAGAGGAACCTGGGTTCACCACCCTGGGAAAGTCTAGGGATGCAACAGAGAAAAAAGTTTGGACTGAGGTATGGACATTGGGAGCTCTTACCTCAGACTCCTGACATCAAAATTGGCTGAAGCTACCAGGGAAACAAATGGCTTTTCCCTACCCAACATTAATCTTGATTCTACCACCTCAAGGCCTTCTCAGACCTCCCATTCAGCAGCCCAAGGACTCACTTCCTTACAACATCTTTGGCCATCTCTGAAATCTGGCTCCATTCTTCTTCTGGGAACTCAAAACTGCCTGTCATGATCTTTTTCCGCATGTCCTTTGGGATGGTCCGGCTGTGGTGTTTAGAGTAAAAAGGAGGGTATCCACATAGCATCACATAGATAATCACTCCTAGGGACCATAAGTCACAGCTCTGAAAGGAAAAAAGAAAACAATAGCTCACAAGCAGAGACAGCTCCAAAGTAAGACCCAAAGGCAACCCTGACGTATAATACAAGGTGATACCTCCAAGAGTTATTTAACTGACATTAAAACTGTTTCAGAACATCTTAGGAAACCTAACTTCTCTTTCTTCATGCCAGTACTGGGGCTTGATCTCAGGGCCTCTTACTCTTACTTAGCATTTTTGCTCATGCTGTTGGTCTACCTCTTGAGCCATGTGTCCATTTCAGCTCTTTGCTGGCTAACTGGAGTTAAGAGGCTCAAGGACTATAATGTCTAGCTAAAAGAATTCTTTAAAATGACCAAATTCAAAGCCTTCACTTTACAGATAAGGAAACTGATACCACAGTCAATCAACACAGGTGAAGAATGGTGAGATAAAGCAAATGTCCCAGTCTTTGTACTGTCCTCAGCCCAGTATCTAGTTTCTGATATCCTGTCCTCTATTATGTATCCTCTAATATCCATATCTAGCCTCAAATCCACAAACAGCACCATTTTTTTTTCATCTACTCAGCAATGCCAGGACCTGTTTTTAGAAACACTAAAGTTCTTGAACATCAGGCTGAGAAGTTGGCTCAGTGGTAGTGCTTGCCTCACATGCATGAGGCCGTGCGTTCAATTCCTCAGCACCACATAAACAGAAAAAAGCCAGAAGTGGCACTGTGGCTTAAGTAGTAGAGCGCTAGCCTTGAGCTGAAGAGCTAAGGGACAACACCCAGGCCCAGAGTTCAGGCCCCACGACCAAAAAAAAAAAAAAAAAAACCCACCAAACTTCTTGTGCATCAAAACAAAATTCTGTCAAGCAGAAAAGGTCAGATAAGTTGATGTTAGTGGAATGAACCCCAATGTAAGCATTCAAATGTTGTTTTTTTTTCCTTTCATGCAATTGTTTCTATCATATTTATAAGATGATTTCTATGTTGCTTTGTATGCCCCTCCCCCACAGTATAACCCATACTTTCACTGTATTTGATGTTGGTACAATTTGTGGAGGGGAAGGGAAAAAAAAATTGTTTAACTAGGGATACAGGTGGACCCATTGCAACAATGAGTTGTACAAGTTGTTATGTCAAAAACAAACTTAACAACTTTGGTGGGGGGGGGGATTGGGTGGGGAGAGGGGAGGAGTATGGGAAAGAATGGGAAGGGGAAACAACGAGGAGACAACAATGCTTGATAAGAAATGTACTCATTATCTTGCCCATGTAATTGTAACTCCTCTGTACGGTATTCTCACAATTAAAAAAAAATGCTTCATTAGGTGGCCTACAAGTGAGGAAGTAATGAGTAATATTAGAAACACTTGTAATGTATACTAGACATTGTTCATAGAAGTGGTGCTGTGACTCAAGTGGTAGAGAGCTCGCCTTGAGCTGAAGAGCTGAGTGAGGGACAGCGCCCAGGCCCAGAGTTCAATCCCTACAGCTGACAAAAAAAAAGAATGAATGAATGATACCAAAACGATCACCAAAAAGCTAGTTCTCTAGCTTTGGTATATTAAAAACGTAACCCAACCTCATTCTCTTAACGTGATCAATGGCCTGTACAGTCAGCCAAATAAATAATCTGTGACCATCAGCCTTAATTTCATTGCAAAAGCTAAATGGGTAAGGAAAAAAAACAGAATTGTAAATAATTTTTACAGCTGTCAGTGGCTTATACATGTAATCCTAACTACACAGGCAGGAAAATCTGTGAGGGTCTTCTTTTCAATTAACTACCAATAAACAATGGAGCTATGGCTCCATGGATACAGTGTCAGTTCTGATCAAAAAAGCTAAGGGACAGTGCCCAGGCCCTGAGTGCAAGCCACAGTAACAGCACAAAAATATTTATAAACAGCTAATTTTATTACTTCTGGCCACTTCCAATCTCACAAATAGCTCACAGGAACACAGAGGCTACACAGGCAGTGCAGGTATAAGTACCTCTTCCCTACCTTGTTGTAGGTGTAGGGTGTTGGCGAGGTAGGTATGATTCCAGACTTCTCCTTCTGATGCCTTCTCTGTGCTTCCAGTACCTGTCAGACCAAAAGGAATCTTACTGAAAACCATACCACCAAAGTCCTACAACTTGAGACTACTAGAAGTTAACTGCCAGTTAACAATAAAACAGGCTGAGAAGGTGGCTCAGTGGTAGAGCGCTTGCCTTGCATGCCTGAGGCCCTGGGTTCGATTCCCCAGCACCACATAAGCAAAAAGAAAAAAGCCGGAAGTGGCACTGTGGCTCAAGTGGTAGAGCACTATACTTGAGCTGAAGAGCTGAGGGACAGTGCCCAGGCCCAGAGGCCCCACGACCAGACCCCCCCCCAAAAAAAAAACCACAATAAAACAATCTTCACACCAACATAGCACTTTTACAAACCAAAAGCAATAATTAATCAGTCAAAAACACATCCAGGTAAAGCACATAAGTCCTTTTTATCTTTATCCCCTAAATGTCTTGTTTCTACATATAAAAAAATCTGCAATCAAGCCGGGCGCTAGTGGCTCACGCCTGTAATCCTAGCTACTCAGGAGGCTGAGATCTGAGGATCGCGGTTCAAAGCCAGCCTGGGCAGGAGAGACCGTGAGACTCCTATCTCCAATAAACCACCAGAAAACTGGAAGTGGCGCTGTAGCTCAAGTGGTAGAGCGCTCGCCTTGAGCTGAAGAGCTGAGGGACAGTGCCCCGGCCCAGAGTTCAAGCCCCACGACCGACAAAAAAAAAAATCTGCAATCAATGACTCTGGGGATGACTCTGCCTGGGTAAAAGCAGACCCCCTGCAAGTTTTTTGTTTTTTTTGTTTTTTTTGTTTGGGGGGGGGGGTCTGGTCATGGGGCCTGAACTCTGGGCCTGGGCACTGTACCTCAGCTATTCAGCTAAAGGATAGCGCTCTACCACTTGAGCCATAGCGCCACTTCTGGCTTTTTTTTTTCTGCTTATGTGGTTCTGAGGAATCAAACCCAGGACCTCATGTATGCAAGGCAAGCGCTCTACCAGTGAGTCACCTTCCCAGTCCCCGCTGCAAGTTTTAGGAGAGAATTTTTGTTGTTGTTGTTGTTGGTTGTGGGACTTGAACTCAGGGTATGAGCACTGTCCCTAAGTCTCTTTGTGCTCAAAGCTAACACTCCACCACTTGAGCCACAGCGCCATTTCCAGGTTTTTGAGTGGTTAATTGGACATAAGAGTCTCATGGGGACTTTTCTGCCGGGGCTGGGTTCGAACCCCAATCCTCAGATCTCATCCTCCTGAGTAGCTAGGATTACAGGCATGAGCCACCAGCACCTGGCTCTTTTCCAGCTTTTAAAAGAAAGACTATCTGTGCCAAATGGAAGTAGTCGGTAGGTTTCTGGAGCTAAGCTGCCCACCTCCTGCCTCCCAGCTACAAAACATGCATGCTTTTGGTACAAATTAGAAGGAACCTGAGACAGTAGGCAGCTTGCTGATACACTGCAGAGAAAAAATAGTACGTGCTTACTTACCTGAGGTGCTACATAGTAAGGGGTGAACTGGGGTGTCATCAAGTCACCTTGGTCAACTTTAGCAAATCCAAAATCACACAACTTCACGGAAGCATCCTGACATGAAATAAACAGGAGTCATTGTTTCAGAATTCTCAGTAAACATTGAAAGAAAAATCTACATGCAGGTCATGTGACCCTGAGCTCTTACAAATTTCTGGCTAAGACTAAGCTATGAATAACATCTTCCCAGTCTACAGACATTAATTCACATTGAAAAATTGTTCTTTATAGCACAGAAGAAAGGGATTTCTACCTATCCATTTGGTTGCCCTTGATTTATAACTTGCAAAGGCAGTTGTAAAGTCCACGTCTTAGCCTTCTGGCCCTTACTCTGTGGAACCCTTCCTTGTTATTAATCCAAGGCTCTGCTTCATCCTGATCATGACAGCTACGGCAACTTATTTGGTGGGATATGGAGTAAGGAGAGGGAATAAAGGGAGAAACATACCTTGTCAGGGCAAACAGTAACCGAAGCTAAAGTTTTAAAGTAATATTTAACAATGTATAGATTCCCAAAGGCCTTTCAAACAATATTTAAAATCCTAAATCCCACAAAAAAGTACTGGTGTCATCCAAAATTACTAGTGCCAAGGATATGGCAGAATTTCTGAGTCTCTAGTAAGGGAAGAAGTAGTACAAGAAACCCTTTTAATGCCTTGTCACCATGGATTTGGAGCAACACACACACACACACACACACACACACACACACACGCACGCACACACACACACACACACACACACACACACACACCTACTCCTAAACTGTGTTAAGAGTGGAAGCATTAAACATGCAGAAAATTAAGTTTTCTCACCAAAGAGTTATCCTTGAAAAGCAGATTTTCAGGCTTGAGGTCTCTGTGTGCAATGTTTAACAAGTGACAGTGCTGTAGAGCCAATGCTATCTGAAAAAGGACACAGTGGGCAGCCACCTCTGAGAAAAGAACAATCCTGAATATCCTACGGGGGAAAACTTGGGACTTTAAATAAGTAAGCCATCATTAAGTCAGTTAAGACAGTGGTCAGCTTTAATTTAGCCTATAACCTAGATTTTGTTAAATAATAATTTAAAAAAACACAAACTATAACATTAAAATAACTGTCAAAAAAACTGATGACGGGCTGGGAAGGTGGCTCAGTGGCAGAGTGCTTGCCTTGCATGCATGAGGCCCTGGGTTCAGTTCCTCAGCACCACATAAGCAGAAAAAGCTGGAAGTGGTGCTGTGGCTCAAGTAGTAGAGTCCTAGCCTTGAGCTGAAGAGCTGAGGGACAGCGCCCAGGCCAAGAGTTCAGGCCCCACGTCCAGCAAAAAAAAAAAAAAAAACGAATGACATACTGTAAGAAATAGAAAAAAATCACTTGCTCCCACTTTTACTTGCTTGAGGTGTGACAGGCACGGCAAAGGAAACTCTTAGCTGCAGTCTTCAGTGTGCATGGATTTCCCCAACTAGGCAGGAACAGGTCTACCTGGCTAAAAACACAACTGTTCTTGAGGGAGCTGGATGGCAGGCTCCTTCAAACCAGCTGATGGAGTTTTTCCAACTTATGTCATGATTACTTGTTGAAATATTGCCAGGCACAGGTGGCTTACAACTATAATCCTAGCTACTCAGGAGGCTGAGCAGTAAAGTTCATGAGATTCTTACCTCCAGTGAACCACCAAAAAGCCAGAAGTAGATCTGTGGCTCAAGTGGTAGAGCATTAACCTTGAGCAAGGACAGTATCCAGGCCCTGAGTGCAAACCCCAGGACTGGCACGGACAACAAAATCCCGTTATTTTTGTTGCCTGTATGGATTTGAGTGGATTTTTGATGTTTGTTTTACAGATTATTAGAGATCATTTTTAGTCCTAAGATTTAAAGAAGTATAATGGAAAGAACAAATTCTAATGTTCTCCAACTCTCAATATGGAATTTTTTCAGCATTCCAAATATTACTTAGGAAGCAACCAAAAAATGTTTTAAAAGTGATCATAGAAAATGTAGAAAGAGGGCTGGGAAGGTGGCTCAGTGGTAGAGCGCTTGCCTTGCATGCTCAAGGCCCTGGGTTCGATTCCTCAGCACCACATAAGCAAAAAAAAAAAAAAAAGCCGGAAGTGGCGCTGTGGCTCAAGTGGTAGAGCACTAGCCTTGAGCTGAAGAGCTGAGGGACAGCGCCCAGGCCCAGAGTTCAGGCCCCACGACCGGACCCAAAAAAAAAAAAAAAAAATGTAGAAAGATTTTATTAAAATCTAAGTGGACTGTGCTTCTGGCTTCTCTCTGTCCTGCTTACTTGGTCTGAAGATAGACCTTGAGCTTTTTATCTGGACAAGAGACCGGCACCAGTCAGATTCCTAGTATTGAATGTGACTTAAATAATCATTTCTACAACAATAAAAATGTAATGTCAAACAGAACTGGAAATAACCTGGAATTACAAAGATGTGAGAATCCTATTAAAATCGGCAGAAATGATAGTTGGCTTGTGCAAGAAGCATCCTATGTGCAAAGATGTTAGAAGATATATTTGTTTGTACCATCCAGCTTTTCAGGTGCCGTCCACAGCATTTTATCTCAAAGTCCAATAGATAAAATGTTGTGGACGGCACCTGAAATATAATATCAACAGTCATTGAAGGAGGTAAGATTATCTTCCTTCAGTTTATTGTTTACAGTAGGCCTCAAGAAGCGGTTGACAACCAATTAATAATAGGCCCTCCACCCCCCCAAAAAAGTATAAAAGGGGTCACATTTCTCCAGTTAAGACATCCTCTCTTATTACATAACAAAGCAGGCAATGAGAAGTCAAATAGAGCTTTTCTTAAGCTTTCTTTTATTCTCCCTAATGAAATTGCACTGGTTAACCAACATCGTTGGTAGTTTGCTTGGTACCCGGGGGTCACTTGCCTGCTTTGTTACTTGGCTGGCTTGCTTCTCTGTAAAGTGCCGGTGCTGGCTGATTCTGTGAAATAGCTCGCCCCCTTCCATCATCTCCATTACAATTAAGAGTCGAGCCCTGTTTGAAAGCATTTGATTTGTTAAGTTAAAAAAAAAAACTAAACATTAAAAAACTGACCTAAAGAGATCTCACCTATCAAATCTGTAAGACAAGCCCAAGATAATACGAACTACTCAAACTACTAAATATAAGGAAAAATTTTCCCATCCTCAAAAAAAAAAAATCCATGAATTTTGGTTACCATTCTTTGATATAAATGCTTCCAGCTTCCATCCAAATGCTTTCACCAACAGAGCATAGTTGTAAAAAATAACTTTAAATTTCTGTCATCTTCCTCCACCTGTAAAATATCTACTTTTCAGGTGCCAGACTTCCCATGTCTCTGGGACATCACACCTCTCAGACAAAAGTGCCTCTCCTTGTAAGAACCAGAAGGGTCAGAGATTGTGCTCATGTCCTACCAACCGTGCCTGCAGGGTGATTTCCTCTCCATCTCCAAATGAATACACTTCAAATACCACCCCGTGTGCCTGCCAAACGATTGACAGCTCAAAGAATAAAGTCAACTTTTTCCTTTTAGACTAACCAAGAGGGTATTGTGCTATATAGCAGCCTAAGACTCTGCCTACAATAACATTTGGCCCCTTTTCGATTATTTGAAATACAATCTGTTTATCTTCTATATTATTATTATTTTAAGACAGGATTTTCTGTGGTCGCCCAGGCTGGCCTCAAACTCTGGGTCTCCTTGCCTCGGCCTCACAGGTGCTGGAATTATAGGAGGACACCAACCACTTCTAAAGTGTTTTGTTAAACTGGAAACTCCCTTTACCTATTTTTCTTTTTCCTTTTGCTTTCCTCTCTTCCTTCTATCCATTCATTTTTTATTTTTTAGAGCTGGGGAATGAACCCAGGGCCTTGTGCATACTGGGCAAGCACTCTGCCACTAAGCAACATTCTCAGCCCTTAAATGTTTTATGTATTTTATTTTCTAAGAGAAAGCAATTATGCAGAGATTTTCCACAAAACAGTACCTACTAAAGCTGAGTAATAAGTACTCGGGGCTTCATTACAAAATTCGATCTGCTTTTATGTATGTTTAAATTTTCTCCAAAATTCTAAGAGAAAGAGGAGGAAATGGATAGCAGGGGAGAGGGAGGGGAAGAGGGAGGGAAAGGAAAGAGTACGTAAGTGAAAGGAACACTGCTACACTGTGGCCCGCACACAGGCATGTGAAGCCGCCGCGGCGTGGTCTTACCTGGGGCTGGACTCATGTGGGAACTGTACACTGTTCGCAAACACTTCAACAACCTGAACAATGTTTGGGTGTGTGGCACACATCATGTGCAGACGTACCTTGAAGAGAAAAGAGGAGATGTTTCTGTGACAAGAGGATGCCAATGTCTTCTCTCTATACTTCCCACTATCTCAGAACTGACCACACTAAGCCTAAGGGATAAGTCTACTTCAGCAGGTGCTGGTGGCTCACATCTGTAATCCTGGCTACCCACCAGGTGGAGATATGAGGATTGTGGTTTGAAACCAGTCCAGGCAGAAAAGTTCCTTAGACTCTTATCTCCAATTAACAATAAAAAAAAGCCAGATGTGAAGCTGTAGCTCATGGGGTAGGGTGCCAAACTTGAATGAAAAAGCTAAGAGACAATACCCAGACCCTGAGTTCAAGCCCGAGTACCAGCACGTGTTTGTGTGTGTGCACGTGTGCCCTCCTTCAGAATCTATACAGCATTCATTTGACCCTTCCTCAGTCTATCTTATTTCCATCCTTTAAGCACCATGTTCAGTAAGCAAAAACTAAAGTGAAACTGGAATATATCAGAGTACAACAGATCATTAATTAAAAAAGATGTGAGAGCTGGGAATGTGGCTCAGTGGTAGAGTGCTTGCCTAGCATGCATGAAGCCAGAAAAAGCCAGAAATGGTGCTGTGGCTCACATGGTCGAGTGCTAGCCTTAAGCAAAAAAGTAGCTCAGGGACAGAGCCCAAGCCCCAAGTTCAAGCCCCAGGACTGGCAAAAAGAAAGAAATTAAAAAGATGTGAGGAGGCCAGAAGGAAACTAGACTACAGGCTAATAGCTTTCCATATTGAAAGATGAGACTATTTTATAATGATAACATGAATAGGGAAGACAAAATTTTTCTCCTGCATCTCTTCTCTCCAGGAAGCAGCCATAATTATAAAAGGAATAATTCTTGCCAGGTACATGTGGCTCATGTCTGTCGTCCAAGCTACTTAGGAGACTGAGATTGTGGGGATCATAGTTCGAGGCCAGCCAGGTTCACAAGACTCCTTCTTGAGGAAGAGCTATATGGAGAGGTCTGTTCTCCTAATGTCCAGGAAGTCTAACGTAAGTGGCTTGTGATGAAATGCCTGCCTGGGCAGAAAGCAAGACTATCTCAAAAATAATGTCCAAGTACCAAGGCTGGAGACACGGCTTGGCGGTGATTAGTAGGCACTAGTCAGGACTCTAGTTCAAATCCCAATACTGCCAAGGGAAAACAGCCAATAAATAAATGAATTCTTAGGCTCCTTGAATATGCAAGTCAAGGCAGTAAAGGACCATACCTCATTTCTAGCTTTTGGACGATCAAGAAGAATTTTCAGTGCAAACCGTTCTTGGGTAGATTTCTTCACACAGACTCTAGATTTGGAAGGGGAGAAAGATCAGCAATAGTCTATGTACAGAAAATTTAATTTTCCAAGTCTGTTGTTTGGGAATTATACTTCTAATCAAGGACATATGTCCAGGTGAGCAATATGAAGTTACCCAGGGCAGCAGGTGATGACAGAGAAAAGCATCTCACTTTACCCAGCGCCCTAGCTCAGGTCTCAGTTCCTGAGTGTGTAACACTAATTCACCAACATAAGCCAATAAAGAAGCAATGGCTCTTCTGCTTCAGGTAACTCTCAAAGTGGCCTCATAGTATCCATATCTTCTGCCATTCCTACTACAGACCATGTGACATGGTTACTTCAGCTATATTTCCAGATGCAGGAGAAAGAAACAGAAACTAACATGAAATCTTCTACTTGGCACTGAGGTTGTGGCTCTGTGGAAGGGTCTGTGCTTAATACCCACAAGGCCTAAGTTCAATTCCCAGCAGTTATCTATTATCACCTGGCACAGGTGATACTTGTTATTCGAGACATATTTCACAAACCCCTGCTCTGAACAATTTTACCACAGTTCTTTCATGGGTCTCTTACCTAACTGGACCACTAATTCCAGCTCCCAGCTTCTGAGTCCAATTGATACTGTATTCTTCTAAAATGGAAGTTTCCTATTAAAATATAAAAGGGAGAAGGCAAATAATGACTCCTCTATTGAGAAGCTGCTCAGATTACAGGCTTAAGCCACTAAGCCTAACTAAAAGCAACTATTTTAAATAAGTTCAAAGAATAAAGGGAACTATGAATGCTGAGACAAAACAGGACTTAATTTTTAGGTGGCCTCTCATCGTGCTGCTCAAGCTCATCAAACTGCTGGTCTCAAGTGTGTACCACCATACCCAACAAATACAGGAGTTTCAACAGTAACAGAGACCACGAAGAAGAATCACATGGAAACCAACACTATTATAACTAACATGAAAAGTTCAGTAGAGAAGCCCAACAGATTCCAGGTAGCAAAAGAATCTGAACTAAAAAGAAAAGCTTGAGTTAAGCTGGGCACAGGTGGCTCACACCTGTAATCCTAGCTACTCAGGAGGCTGAGATCTGAGGACTGCAATTCAAACATAGCCTGGTCAGGAACATCTGTGAGACTCTTTATCTCCAATTAACCACCAGACAACTGGAAGTAGTGCTGTGGCTCAAAGTGATAGGGTGCTAGCCTTGAGGAGAAAAGCTTAGGAACAGTGCCCAGAACCTGAGTTCAAGCCCTACAACTGACCAAAAAAAAGCTTGAGCTAGGCACCAGCAGCAGTTCAAGAGATCTGAGGATCAAGGTTGGAAGCCAGCCTCTTATCTCCAATTAACCAGCAAAAAACTGAAAGTGGAGGTACGGCTCATGTGGTAGAGCATCAGCCTTCAGCAGAAAAAGCTAAAGGAAAGTGCCTAGGCTCTGAATTGAAGCTCCAAAACCTGTCTGAGACTCATACAATGCAAGCACATTCAGTCTATTGCTCCAATAAGCTCATGAAAGTCTAAGTAGGCAAAAACACATTAGTCAAATAATAATAAACAATTAGTCAAAAGACAGGAAAAATATTTAAGCAGAAGAAAAACAGTGACAGCTCATATACAAAATATACAAGTACTATATACAAATATGTATAAAGTATACAGAATTATACAAAACATGTTGAATGTAAAATATACAAACATATACCAAACAAGTAATAGCTATTTTCATCAGACACAAGGCTAAGAGATAACAATCACACACTGAAAGGAAAAATTCAAGAATTCAATTGTATTGGATAAAAATATCCCTTAGAAACGACAGAGAAATAAACGACATTAACAGATGAAATAATTCATTGCTAGAATACCTGCTCTACAAGAACTAAAGAAAGCACTTCTGAGAGCAGCAACTTAGATGCACAGGAAGGGAGCAGATCAAGTAAACATGAAAGAAAAATCATGCATGCCTGCATTCATTCATTTCCTGAATTTTGAGACCAGGGCTCTCTAACTCAGGTTGGCCTCAAACTCATGATCCTGCGGGCTGAGCCTACCAAGTGCTGGGATTACTGGTAATGCGGGACATGCTCAGCTCTTCTCTGCTCTTACTTTAATAAACATAGATAGTTAAAAAAGACAAGTCACTAAACTGAACTGTCAGCGTTAAATATAACAGATACACTTAGCAATAAGTACACAAAGGAGGAAGGAAAAACTATGGCGATACTGGAGCAAAAGTTTACTTTATCAGATTTAAGTCAGTATTATCCCAAAGTAGACTAGTAATATTATATCCCCTAGAGAAAACTCCTCAAAGAGAACAGCTACAAAAACAACAGAAAACTTACCCAAGAGGGTTATTTTTTTCCCTTTCTTTTTTTTATTTTTAATTTCAATTTTAATTTTTTCTCCCAGTTCTGGGGCTTGAAATCAAGGTTTGGGAGCAGCCCCTCAAGGTTTGTGCTCTAACCCTTGAACCACACCTCCACTTCACCCATCCTCAGATCTCGAGCCTCCTGAGTAGTGAGATGTACAGGCATGAGCCACTAGCCCTGGGCAGGATATGCATTTTGGGGTACATGTTAGGTGCCTTGGTAGTTAAGCAGTGGGCTGTGAGGATAGAAAACACTATCTGCTTTTTGAGCTTTTTTTCGGGGGAAGGAGAGGGGGCACTACTAGGGTATGAACTCAGGGTCTCAGGTTTGGCTGTACTCTGCCTCTCATGCAATATTCCAGGTCCTCCAGGTCCTTTTTTGCTTTATTTTTCAGGTAAGGCTTTATTTATATATTTTTCTTTTGCCTGGGGCTCATCCTAAGGCCTCCCATATAGCTAGGATCCTAGGTGCATACCACAATGCCTGGCTTTTTAGTTGAGATGCGGGGGTGAGGGGAGGGGGTAATCTCAGTTTTTCCCGAGTTGGTCTTGAACTGTAATCCTAATCTCCAATTCCTGAATTGCTGACCATAGGGATTATAGGCCTGAGTTCCCAGGCTCAGTTACTGTCCTAATTTCTTTTTTGGCAATACTGGGGTTTGACTTTAGGGCCTTTAAGCTCATTCTCCACTACCACTCTACCCCTTGAGCCAGGTCTCTTGGAGATGGAGTCTGTGAAAGCTTTTCTGACCAGCCTAGCTTTTTTTTTTTTTTTGGGGGGGGGTCCAGTCGTGGGGCCTGAACTCTGGGCCTGGGTGCTGTCCCTCAGCTCTTCAGCTCAAGGCTAGCACTCTACCATTTGAGCCACAGCGCCACTTCCAGCTTTTTTCTTTTTGGTTATGTGGTGCTGAGGGATCGAACCCAGGGCTTCAACCATGCAAGGCAAGCACTCTACCACTGAGCCACCTTCCTAGCCCTGACCAGCCTAGCTTTTAAATGTGATTCTCCAGATCATATTACAAGCATGAGTCACGATGCCTTTTATATGTATATAGGTATATATATATATATATATATATATATATATATATATATATATATATATACACACACACACACACACACACATATATATATAGTGTGTATGTGTGTGCAGTCATGCACACCAGTCCTGAGGCTTGAACTCAAGAGTCTGAGCACTGTCCCTGAGTTTTTGTGCTAAAAGCTAGCACTGTACCGCTTGAGCCACAGCTCCACTTCTGGCTTTTTAATGGCTAATTGGAGATAAGTCTCAGACTTTCCTACCTGGGCTAGCTTTGAACCTTGTTTCTCAGATCTCAACTTCCTTAGTAGCTAGAATTGCAGGTATAAGCTATGATGGCTGGCTATTTTTTAAAGTAATAAAAATGAGCATTTAAGAGGCTAATCAGTGTTCTCTCAGAGAGTAAGGCCACAGAACTTCACAGGCTGTGGTAAAAGCCCAGGACAACAGGTTTCTAGCTGAACTCTACAGGTCTCAAGGCTATTTGATATACACCTCAAAAAAGTGAAACAATAAACACAACACAATGAAATAGCTCAAAAAAGTTTTATTTGCTGTAATATTAATTTGCTTCCAAAGGGGGTATATCCTAGTTAGCACTGGTTGCCAAATCAGATATTTTTAACTCCACCAGTTAGACAAGCCCAGATTAATAGGGAAATTCACTAGTGACCTATCAAGTAATTTTAGTGCAGAAAAGCTTTTGAAAACTTCAGAAAATTAGGCTAGACAATAATCAACAACTGGTTAAAAAAATTTCTTCCTAAATCATGCTTATGCTGCTACAAGCTAATATTCATTGAGCTCTGTTATTTTGAGTATACCGTAGTACATTTTTCCATTTAAACCTCAAATTCCTTTGAGCTGGGAAACAACTCGTTTCTTTGTATAGGAAACAAAGGACAGAGCAATGATGTGACTTAAACAAGAATCCAAAGCTAATAAATGGCGAGGCTTGGATTTTAATCATTAGTCTACCTAGAGAAACGAACACTAAAACCCAAACCAAGAGGGGGAAAATATATATCAAAGCAGTCTCTCAGAATCCTTATTTTTATTATTTAAAATTTGATCTATGGTTTTTGTTTTTGTGATGCTAAGAATCAAACTTGAGGGGCTGGGAAGGTGGCTCAGTGGTAGAGTGCTTGCCTTGCATGTATGAGGCCTTGGGTTCGATTCCTCAGCACAACATATGCAGAAAAAGCTGAAAATGGCGCTGTGGCTCTAGTGGTAGAACGCTAGCCTTGAGCTGAAGAGCTAAGGGACAGTGCCCAGACCCAGAGTTCAGGCCCCAGGACCGACAAAAAAAAAAAAAAAAAGAAACTTGAGGCTCTGCACATGCTAGGCAAGCACTGTATCACTGAGCTACATGCCCACCCACAAACCTCTGATTTCTTTTTTTTTTAAACCTCTGATTTTTGTATCTGGCTTTGTAATGGGAAAACATCATCACTAAATGACTGTCCTTTGAGGGCTAGGAGAAATAAGGATAAAAGGGTTTATGAATGTAGAAGCCCTAGCTAGATGGCTGTTTTTACCTGAATTTTGAATGGACTTCTCATAATACCCAGCTTGTTATTTTATGTTGGCTGCACTATATCCACAGTCCAATATATATGTTTAAAACTCCTTTAGAAGATGCAGCCTCACAGGGCACCAGTGGCTCTTGCCTATAATCCTAGCTACTCAGGAGGCTGAGATCTGAGGATGGTGGTTCAAAGCCAGTCTGGGCAGGAGAGACCGTAAAACTCTTATCTCCAAAAAAAAAAAACCAGAAAACCCTTAGTGGCGCTGTAGCTCAAATGGTAGAGCGTTCACCTTGAGCTGAAGAGCTGAGGGACAGCGCCCAGGCCAGAGTTCAAGCCCCACAACCGACAAAAAAAAGAAGATGCAGCCTCACCAAGCATGTGAAACATGGTGTTATACCTTAATCCCAGCATTCAAGGCAGAAGCAGGAGGACCCCAAGTGCTGACTAGCCTGGACTACATAGCAAGTTCAAGGCCACCATGGACATTGCCAGATCCAGTCTCAAAAATAAAGAGTAAGATTGTATAGCACAGTGCTTGCACACTTGCCTACCAAGCTCAAGATCCTAGATTCACTCCCTAGCACCACAAAAGGTAAAAAATAAAGTTACTTTTTTCTTTGGAATCACTGAGGATTTTGATAAACTATATACTGTACTATATAGCAATAGAGACTGTATACTGAAATAGCTTGAAGAGGAAAATAACCCCAAGCTGCCAATAGTTGTATGTCCCTCAAGGGAAAATGAAATTCTAAATGCACTAGGTTAACAGATGTAAAACATTAACTTTAGCTTTACATGAACCCTAATTTCCTAACTATAAGACACACAACTCATAAAATCTGTCCATTGATGTGTGGAAGTATCACAATGAACTCAACACTCATACAATTAATTATGCTAATAAAAAAATAACTAGGTGCCAGGTGCTCAAACCGGTAATCCTAGATGTTTAGGAGGCTGAGACATGGAGATCATTGTGAGGCCAACCTGGACAAAAAGTCCCTGAGACTTGTCTCCAAATAACCACCAAAAAAGCCGGAAGTGGAACTGTGGCTCAAATGGGAGACCTAGTAGTAGCCTTGAAAAGCTCAGGGACAGCACCCTTGCCCTGATTTCAAGTCCCCCTGATTTCAAGTCCCCATACTGGCACGCTGCGCACAACACACACACACGTTTCAGAAAATTTATTATTTTATTTGAGTAATTTCAGAACATGTTTGCTTTTCTTTTGTAAAACAACAGAAAGAAACCGAGCACTGTTAAGTCTTTCTAAATACAAAGAAACGTGTACGTACACACACATACACACACGCCTCTCAGTGATTTCCCCCCTCCCCCGCCCCGAAGAGGGAAGAAAAAACACATTAAAGAGCAATGTATTCCCCTAAGGGCAGGTTTTCACAGGAAGACGAACCACCTTCTAGTCACACTGCAGTCTCCGAGGAGGTGATTTCAAACACATCCAGAGGGATGGATGAAAGCCACTCGGCAAACGTAGCTGCAGCCGACCACACGGAAACAAATCGCTAGGTGGAGGCACTTGGGGGCGGTGGAAACGAAAAGGGGTAGCAGGCCCCTCCCTCCCACTCATCTTCATGCCACTCACCTTGCTCGGGGAAGCGGAGGAGACCCGACAACCCAACACACACACACACACACACTCCCTTCGCCCCGGGGCTGTCAAACTCGGCCCGAGGAATCGGGGGCGGGGGGTGGGGGAGGCCGAAACCCCGGGATAGTCGAAGCCTTTCGCCCCGAACACTCTCGGTTTTCTGGGGCTAAAGAGGAGAAAACAGCGCGGAGGCTTGGCATCTTCCCTTTACCTTGATAGCTTTCTCCATGTCGCTCTCCTCCGACATGCTCCGCCGGGTCCCCACAGCCAAGAGCGGTGCAATCTGCGCGGCTGCCCGGTGCCCTGGCAGCCGAGGGGGCAGAGAGCTCGGGGCTCGGGGAGGCGGGCAGCAGCCGCCCCCGGGGGCCGGCAGAGACGAAGTCCCCGGCGCCGGCGCCGCT
>NW_012267282.1:5235283-5272638 GCF_000151885.1 Dipodomys ordii | reverse complement strand
CCGCTGGCACGCCGGGACACCCGCTCCCGCCGCCCGGTTCCGCGGCCCCAAGCTCCACGCGCCCCTCGCCGCCGACTGCTGGGGTTTCAGAGACGCTCGGGAGCCCCTTGGCTGAGAGGCAGGCGTCTGCACAGGCCTGCCCGGCTACGCCGCCAGCAAGATAGGCCCCCGGGCCTTTGGTCCAGTTGGCGCCTCAGGATGGCGTAAGGAGCTGCCGACTGGGTCGGGCCAATGAAAATCGCCGCTGGCCGGCACGTGCTCTGCGCGCGCGCGCTGAACACAACCTCGTGCCGCCACCCGGGTAGAAGACCCAGCGGAAGGCAGCCGTGCGCGGAGGACGGGGCGCTGAGGCCGCCCGGCTGTGGGTGAGGCTGAGTTGAATGGGCACCGGGACGTGGCCCGCCCAGAGGAAGCGGAACAGTGCTTGCTAGCTCTTCCAGAGCCGTTATCCACCATTGCTTCCTCCCATCTGTATAAGGTAGGCTTTTCACTGAGGTAAACATGTTCTCATTCCTGACTTGCAGAGTTTGGTAAACTGAGGCACAGATGCTCAGCTGAGAGTGGTCAAGAAAGAGAGCCCCTTGGGCTGGGAAGGTGGCTTAGTGGTGGCGTGCTTGCCTTGCATGCATGAGGCCCTGGGTTTGATTCCTCAGCACCACATAAGCAAAAAGAAAAAAGCCGGAAATGGCGCTATGGCTCAAGTGGTACAGCGCTAGCCTTGAGCAAAAAGCAGCTCAGCGATGGTACGCCAGGCCTTGAGTTCAAGCCCCGGGACTGTCCAAAAAAAAAAACAAAAAGAGCCCTGCTTTGTGATTTTGTTTTTTGTTTTTTTTGGGTCCGGTCGTGGGGCCTGAACTCTGGGCCTGGGCGCTGTCCCTCAGCTCTGCAGCTCAAGGCTAGCGCTCTACCACTTGAGCCACAGCGCCACTTCCAGCTTTTTCTGATTATGTGGTGCTGAGGAATCGAACCCAGGGCCTCAGGCATGCGAGGCAATCGCTCTACCACTGAGCCACCTTCCCAGCCCAGCTTTGTGATTTTTTTTATGTGGCACAGCAAATGAGCAATGGGGAAATGCTGAGACCCAGATGACAGGGTATTTGACAGAGAATATTGTAATTAAGCCTTTTAACTTAAAGGTGACTATACTGTCTGGCCCACCAGGGTCATGGGACGTCACAAGGTGGGTTTTTTGGGGACATACACACACGCACACACATGCACACGCACGCACAAGATTAATGACTGGCTTCATTCCAGAAAGCAGGTCCGCATTTTCTTGCAACTATAAATCTTTAACTTGGGCTGGGAAGGTGGCTCAGTGGTGGAGTGCTTGCCTTGTATGCATGAGGCCCTGGGTTCGATTCCTCAGCACCACATAAGCAGAAAAAGTTGGAAGAGGCGCTGTAGCTCAAGTGGTAGAGCACTAGCCTTGAGCTGAAGAGCTGAGGGACAGCGCCCAGGCCCAGAGTTCAGGCCCCACAACTGGCAAAAAAAAACTTCAATAAATGTCTCATACCTTGAGACTGTAACTGGTCTGGCCCTGGGGATGTACTTACACCTCAATAAAAACCTGCGCATGAGTAAAAATTCTTGTCAGTCTCACCCAGGAGTTGAATTGACTGGCTTTCAGTCTCTGGAAAGGAGGTGGAATCCTTTCCTAATGAACATTGCTGTCACATTTCACATCCTGTCTGAATTCTTGTCTCACTGGGCACAAGGAATGAGGATAAGAGTATTGTGCTGACTGTGGTAACATTTAAACCAAAACCTAGCAAAGTATCTTGCTGGAATTAATGCTAGGAACAAGACATATAGTACCTGCTCATAGATCTTTCAGAAAATAGAATCAGAAAATAAGGAAGAAGCAGAGTGTAATGTTAGGAAGAATCAGTCAATAGAATGATGAGGTAAGAAGAAAGGCTTGGGTACTATCCCTGTGCTCTTCAGCTCAAGGTGTATGTACTACCGCTTGAGCCATAGCACCACTTCCAGTTTTCTAATGGTTTATCGGAAATGAGATTCTGGGGAGGGGGGGAGTGGGGAGAGATGGGAAAGGATGGGAAGGGGAAACAAAGGAGGAGGCAACAATGCTTGATAAGAAATGTACTCATTATCTTGCCCGTGTAATTGTAACCCCTCTGTATGGTATTTTCACAATTAAAAAAATATATATTCTCATGGACTTTCCTGCCCAGGCTGCCTTTGAACCATGATCCTCAGATCTCAGCCTCCTGAGTAGCTAGGGTTACAGGTGTGAGCCACCGGCACCCAGCTCCCTACACCATAATTCTGACTACCCCTACTGCTGTTAAGGTGGATGGCCTGAAGACTGGATCCAAGCCTCCCACATCAAAGCAGCTAACCTGACCAAGGAGGACAAATGGAAGGTGGTACAATCCTGCGACAATTCACTGAAATGGATGTTTGTAAAAAATTTAGATTAGTAATGATCTTATGGCTTGGATGCAGAGTGGTAGGGGCAAAGATGCACCCAATCAGACTGAAAGACTCTTGTGGAAATTGTACAGAGCAGCGGATGGGGAAAGTATACGGGAAAAAGAATGGTATACCCTACAGACTGTTCAGTTTAATCTCTTTCTATGTCAGTTAGCTCCAATAAACCCTAGTTTGGATGCCATCCAGTTTTATATGTGTCCCTGAAGGACAAATCATTGTGAAAAGCCTGGACAGTTTTTTTTTGTGCCCAGTGGGGATGTGAGACTATTGCATTGGCGTGGGGGAGCAACATAGACCCAGACATTGAGGTAGGAAATACAACAACAGATGGATGTAGTAGTCCCTGGCTTGATTGGACCCGCTCGGTTTCCAGACCGTGCACAAAAACATATATATAAGTTAAAAACCCGTCAGACCAAAAATGGCAGTTGGGGTATACCTGGGGAATTAGATACTACCAGTCAGGACCAGATAGAGGAGCAAAATTCTCAATAATGAGCTATGCCATCAGAGACCCCCCCCCACGCCCTATTGGACCCAACCAGATTCTGAGCCCAAGCCCAAACCTGCTCATGCCCCAGGACAAACAGTCCTTCCACCCTGCATCTTCTAACTCAAGAGCCTCACTCAAGAAGAGAGAGGGAGCGTGCCACTAACCCTGGATGGGCTCTTGTAACTCCGTCTTCACAGTACTAACCTAAATACACTTCCACTAACCTAAATACACTCCTCTCAGTATGGAAGAAACTGAGTCAAGGATTTGACTAGGCTAACGGAAAAGGGAGGAGTGTTAAGGAGAGCAAAAACTGACTCCATCTTCAACACACTAAGAGCTCTCTTGCCCGTGAAAATCAAAATACTGGTTTCTCACAAGCACCTCAGGGTCAGGAAATATGCTGTATCTGTTGAGACCCCAGGAAATGTCAAAACTGGAAAGTCCCTCTGCTTGCTGTGATAAGATTGTGTAATCTTTTTTTTGGGGGGGGGGTCTAGTTGTAGGGCCTGAACTCTGGGCCTGGGCGCTGTCCCTCAGCTCTTCAGCTCAAGACTAGTGCTCTACCACCTGAGCCACAGCACCACTTCCGGCTTTTTTTTTCTTTTTCTGCTTATGTGGTGCTGAGGAATCGAACCCAGGGCCTCAGGCATGCAAGGCAAGCACTCTACCACTGAGCCACCTTCCAAGCCCCAAGATTGTGTAATCTTGACAACCCACCTTGTGAATTGTTGGAGATTAACAATAGTAAAACAGCCCAGCCAGGCCCTGCAGCCCTATTTGTTTCTGGAAAGGATTTGCAGATGGGCAAACTTACTGGAAAAACCCTGCCTTTTGCTCACCAAATTTGCTTGCCAATTCAATATGATAGGTTAGTTCAAATAGTTACTGTGAGGCAGACTGTCACTCCAGTTTCAATTGACTACCTGCGTGTGGCCCTGACATGACTATGCAGTCTTTGCGTGTTACAATCCCATTGGCCACCTGCGTTTGGCCAGGCATGTTCACATAGTTTTTACCCTTAAAAACCCCAGCTTGTGGACTGGTTGGGGTCGCAGGCACAGCTCCCGAGTCTGTGCTGTGTCCCTGGCCAGTCAGCTATCCACTTCCCCACTAAATTCATCTTTTTGCATGAGACTATCTGCATGGTAGACTCTGGTGAGATATGGAATCCCCTCCCCCAGAGTCCAGTCTCCCAAGAGGTCACCTTTTTCTTTTTTCTTTTTTTTAATTTAATTTAATTTGTGAACATAGTGTACAGAGGAGTTACAATTACATGGGCAAGATAATGCGTACATTTCTTACCACGCATTGCAGCCTCCTCCTTTGTTTACCCTTCACATCCCTTCCCAGCCTCCCCCCTCCCCCCCCAATCCCAATCCTTCTCGTTGTAAAGCTCGTTTTGGACATGACAACTTGTACTTCTCATTGTTGCAACAGGTCCACCTGTATCCTTAAACAACTGGTTTTTCCCCATCTCCTCCACAAGTTATATGACATCAAATATAGTGAAAGCAGGGGTTATACTGTGGGGGAGGGACCTACAAAGCAGCAAAGAGATAATCTTATAAATGCGTTAGAAACACATGCATGAAAGAAAAAAACATTAAAATACACATCTAACGGTTCATTTTCCTGACATCACATTATCTGACCTTTTCCGCTTGACTCATACATATACTAGATATTACAAATAAGGGAAACCATGGGACCTATGTTTCTTTGGGCCTGGCTTACTTCACTTAATATAATTTTTTCAAGTTTTTCCATTTCCTAACAAATGGGGCAATGTCATTCTTTCTGATGGAGGCATAGAATTCCATTGTGTATATATACCACATTTTCTTGATCCATTCATCTACTGAGGGGCATCTGGGTTGGTTCCATATCTTAGCTATGGTAAATAATGCTGCAATAAATATAGTTGTGCTGGTAGCTTTAGTGTGGTCTTGTTTGTAAACATTTGGGTAGAGGTCACCTTTTTCATGTGCTGGTAACTGCTTCAGTAGAACGAATAGGAGAATGGCAAGGTGAGGTTGGAGAGATGAGCAGGAGCTGCATCATAAATACCTCAGTGATCTTATTAGTACTTTACATTTTATTTTTAACCACTGGAGAGTTTTAAACTGAAGGGTAATAGATTAATATTTTGTTTTGAAATATC
This sequence comes from Dipodomys ordii, assembly GCF_000151885.1. Lineage (NCBI taxonomy): Eukaryota > Metazoa > Chordata > Mammalia > Rodentia > Heteromyidae > Dipodomys > Dipodomys ordii. The sequence goes on along the minus strand of NW_012267282.1, from coordinate 5,267,524 downwards.
ACTGAACGGCCTAGAGAATGGGATATACGCAAGCAAGAATACTATTAAGATACTGTTGGAGATTGCAGAGAAGTTTGAACTAAAAGCAGTGACAGTAAAGATGGAGAAAGAGGACAGATAGAAGGTATGTTTGGAAGTAGCATTGATAAATCTTCCTGAAGCATTAGATATGGGAGGGAAGATAAGAGATGAGTTGTGGATAACTTCTATATGTTTGGCTTAAAGCAAAAGGATGGATGATGAGCATGCCTGCTTTCTGTGAATAAAAGACTTGATCAGGGTGAGAGTGAGCAGTCCAGAGTTGTTTTTTTTTTTTTCCTTGTCAGTTGTGGGGCTTAAACTCTGGGCCTGGGCACTGTCCTTCAGCTCAAGATGAGTGCTCTACTGCTTGAGCCACAGGACCACTTCTGGTTTTCTAGTGGTTTATTGGAGATAAGAGTCTCATGGACTTTTCGGCCCAGGCTGGCTTTGAATTGCCATCCTCAGATCTCAGTCTCATGAGTAGCTAGGATTACAGACATGAGCCACCGGCACCTGGCCAGAGTTCTTTACTCCCTGTTAATTTGAGCTTCTGGCATCGTCCAGAGGGTAAATCAAATAAGTAATCGAATGTTATGGTGGAGACTTAGTTCTCCACCAGAATCGTCCATACACCTATAGTCTGTTCCTTGGGCTTATACTTATGCTATTGCTAATGGAATGTAAATGGAAGAAAGTGTGCAGTGCCCAGGCCTGGCCTGTACCAGCCTTCAACAGGTGCTCCTTCATGCTGTTATTTAATCTGTCAGCCAGAAGCCAATGATGACCAGATTCTGAAGATGACAGGCTTTAAGATTGAAGATTTTGGGAGGATGGGATGGGAAGGGGAAACAAAGGAGGAGGCTACAATGCTTGATAAGAAATGCACTCATTATCTTGCCCATGTAATTGTAACCCCTCTGTACAGTATTTTCATAAAAAAAAAATTGAAGATTTCTGGGTAAAGGAGACCCTGGGTCCCCTCCCGGGTCCCCTCCCTTGTTATACGTGTCCACTAAGAACTGTTAAGTGAGGAACAATAAGCTTCTGTTGTGTGTGTGTGGTTTTTATCTTGAATCATCATAACAGCTCTGCCTGTGCTGCCTAGTGTGAATAAGGTTCATCCAGGATTAAACTAAGGCTGCTACAGCAAAACAGAGCGGTTGACTTGCAAAACACCTGTATTTCTTACAGTTCTGCGAGGCCAGGAAATCCCAGCCGATTTGGTTCTTAGGGAGGCCTTTTCATTGTGTCCACGTGAAAGAGAACTCTTCACAGAAGTGTACTAAACTCAACTTCATGACTTCACATAAGCCTAATTATCTCTCATGGACCCCGTTTTTTTACATACTGTCACATTGGATATCAGAGCTTTAATGTTAGAATTTATAGGAGACACATTCAGTACAAAAAATAGAATAAAAGACACCAGTTTTGCTAAGGTCTCAGAAAGATGAAAAGTAGCTGGGCTCCCGTGCCTCACACCTGGAATCCTAGCTACTTAGGAGGCCAAGATCTAAAAATCACTGTTAAAGCCATCCTAAGCAGGAAAGCCTATGAGACTTTTTCTCTCCAGTTAAACGCCAAAAAAGCCAGTAGTGGAGCTGTGGCTCAAGTGATAGAGCAAGAGTATAAGGCCCTGAGTTCAAGCTCCAGTACCAGCACACAAAAAATAAATACACAAATTGTGACTTCTCTTTGGGAACCCTCTGCTTTCTCTGAGGTGTGCTAACCGCCATATTAGTTGTATTGTGAACTGCCCTGTAGAGGTGTCTGTGTGTGGTACCTGAACCCGCAGGATCCAATGAATGGACTCCAAAGTGGAGCTTTGAGGTGACTGAGCCCTGACTTTGTTGGAAACTATTAAGCGCATAGCAAAGCCACAGCACATTTTTTTTTTATTGTCAGGGTGATGTACAGAGGGATTTCAGTTATATAAGTAAGGTAATAAGTACATTTCTTTTTTTGGGGGGGGGGGGTCCGGTCATGGGGCCTGAACTCTGGGCCTGGGCGCTGTCCCTCAGCTCTTCAGCCCAAGGCTAGCACTCTACCACTTGAGCCACAGCGCCATTTCCGGCTTTTTTGTTTTTGCTTATGTGGTGTTGAGGAATCGAACCCAGGGCCTCAGGCATGCAAGGCAAGCGCTTTAACCACTGAGCCACCTTCCCAGCCCCAATAAGTACATTTCTTGTCAGCCTTGTTACCCCTTCCCTCAGTTTTCTCCTATTTCCCCTCCCCTCTCCAGCCCTCCCCTCCAGTTGTATAGATCGTTTCCAGCATATTGTCTTGTGCATTGGTTCCTCCTTGTCCTTTGTCTCACCATTCTGTTGTTCTCCTTCCCTTCTTTAATTCAGATAAACGTATATATGATACCAGGATACCAAAATCAAATACAGTAACAACAGAGGATATACTATAGGAAGAAGAACATACAAAAGAAACAAAAAAAATCACATAGTACATTAAAAAACAACAAAGAAAGCCCTTGTGTCCATGTTTTGGAGTTCATTTCACTTAGCATCATCCTATGTGGTGATGTTTGGTTCGTTTTTTTTTTTTTTTTTTTTGGCCGGCCATGGGGCCTGAGCTCTGAGCCTGGGCACTGTCCCTCACCTCTTCAGCTCAAGGCTAGTGCTCTACCACTCACGCCATAGTGCCACTTCTGGCCTTTTCTGCTTATGTGGTGCTGAGGAGTCGAACCCAGGGCCTCATGCATGCAAGGCAAGCACTGCCTCTGAGCCACCTTCCCAGCTCCCTATGTACGTAGCTATTGAGCTATTCTGCTCATCTGCTAAGATTGTCCTAGACTTATACTAATTATTGCAAATAAGGGAAACCACAGGACCTATGTTTCTTTGGGTCTGGCTTATTTCACTTAATATGATTTTTTTTCCAAGTCTTTCTATTTCTTTACAAATGGGGCAGTGTCATTTTTTTGTAATGGAAGCACAGAATTCCATTGTGTGTGTGTATATACATATACATATATATCACATTTTCTTGATCCATTCATCTACTGAGTGGCATCTGGGTTCCATTTCTTAGCTCTGGTGAATAATGCTGCGATAAACATAGTTGTGCTGGTAGCCTTAGTATGGTCTTGTTTGTGGTCATTTAGCTAAATGCCCAGAGGAGGGATTGCTGGAGCCGCAGCAGATTTCTGACCCACAAAAAATATAAGTGTGGGTTGTTTGAAGCTGCAGTTTGTGGCCATTGGTTATGCAGCAATAGATTGCTTCTAGCTCGATTGGCCTTCATTTCTGCTGTCCTCATGCCAGCTTTCTGTAGTCTGCAGGGTTGATCCACCATTCCAGACTGCAAGGACTTTCTCCATTCCACCTCACCCAGCACAGTGTCAAATTCAGCTGTCCACCCTGCCCTGGAAGCAGAAGCACCATGTGCATGGCCCCTTCTGCAGAAGGGCTGGTAGGAAATGTCCCAACAGGGGCCTACCAGCTGTGTGGACACCCTAAAACCAGGAAATGTTTCCTGATTGGCCCAGGATACCCCTGTTCCTCAGATGTTTGCAGTATTGTCACACACTGCCTTAAGTACAGTGTCAGGGCAGACTCAGTTAAATCCCCAAGTTTAGAACGTAAATTGGTTATTGTGGGGAGTGTCTTAGATAAATTTTCAAACTCTGCAGTGGGTTGAGCATGATGCCTACAACCCACTCAGAGCCTAGAAAAATAAAACATGGTGGCACAAAAGTGGGTAGAGGGGGGAGTGATACAGATCAAGTGTGACAGATACAGGAAATAAGTGAATCGGGGCAGCATGAGAGAGTGGTGCCAACCTTACAACTTCTCTGGAAGTTTGAAATAATTTCAGAACAGAGGCAAGCTTTCTGAAGGTAGCTTTGGTCCTCCCATGATGTGTGAAAGAGAAAGAACACCTTGTTGCAGGGCTTGTGGGTGTATTGGTTCCCCTAGGAACCCAGGGCAGCCATTGTGAGGATGGACCCGCTGCCCTCCCATACCCTGCATTGCTTCTCATGGGCACTTACGTTTCAGAAGTAATGAGGAGGGAAAAGAGGGGTGGTTTCATTTAGATATTTACATACATTTTATTTAGTATGTAATGATTGCACCTGTTTGTGAGCTATAGGCATTTCAGTAACTGTATATGATGTATAATGATCATATTACTTTCTTACATTGAAGTGAACTTGACATGACACTGTTCCAGAGTAAATAATTGTTGTGCATTCACTGTGTTGAGGAACTACGCCTCCTGTATTTAGTTTCAAACATTTTCCTGATCCCGAAAGGCCACCCACTGCCTATAATCTGCCCCATGTCTGAGCCCCTGGCAGTCACCAAAAACTGCTTTCCGTGCTTGCACATTTGCCTCTTCTGGACATTTCATGTAATGGCATTGCGTGATATGTCAGAACTTGAACTCGGGGCTTTGTGCTCCCACTAAGCTTTTTCCCTTGAAGCTAACACCCTACCTCTTGAGCCATACTTCCAGTCTACCATCCTTGGTGGTTAATTAGAGATAAGAGTCTCACAAGCTTTTCAACCTGGGTTAAGTTCATAGCACGATCCTCAGATCTCAGCCTCTTGAGTAGCTAGGATTATAGGTATGAGCCACCAGCACCTGGCGCAACACGGGACCTTTTGTGTTTGGCTTCATTCGCTGAGCATGGTGTTTTCCAGGTCAACACCGTAACATGTCAGAACTTCATTCCTTCTTATAGTTGGGTATTATCCCATTGTACGGCTCTATTACATGCCATTAACCCATTTATCCCTTGGTGGACATTAGGGTTGAGCTAGAGTGCCTGTTTTCTTTTTGTCAGGTATATACCCTGCCTGCTCCCTCTTATTTTGTATTTGTTTGTTTATGCAGTTTTGGGATTGAATCTCAGTCCCTGAGCTTGTCAGGCAGATGCTCTATCCCTTGAACTGACCCTGAATTCTTTTTTTTTCTTTTTTTTTTGTCGGTCGTGGGGTTTGAACTCTGTGCCTGGGCGCTGTCCCTCAGCTCTTCAGCTCAAGGCGAGCGCTCTACCACTTGAGCTACAGCGCCACTTCTGGCTTTTTGGTGGTTTATTGGAGATAGGAGTCTCACGGTCTTTCCTGCCCGGGCTGGCTTTGAACCGCAATCCTCAGATCTCAGCCTCCTGAGTAGCTAGGATTACAGGCGTGAGCCACCAGCGCCCGGCAACATTTAGTATTCTTTTTTTTTTTAACCGTATTTTTTTGTGTGTTTTCTTTTTTGGTACTGGGGATCGAACCCAGGACGTTGCACTTGCTAGGCAAGCGCTTTGCCACTGAGCTACATCCCAGCCCTGACCCTGAATTCTTGATCCTCATTGCATTGTCTGCAGCAAGAAGGCCTGTTGTATCCGCTGTTGGAGAGAACAGCACAGTAGTTCTACATATATTCTACAAGGTGATGCTGACACTTAGGCAGCTGCAGAGAAAGCTCCCACTGCCCTTTGTTCAACCAGAAGCCAGATATTTTCTCTTGGGGGCTTGACCAGGGTTAACCCCAGAAATAGCAGCTTTTCACCCAATACTCCTGTGACTGACCCACATCCAAGAACTCAGGGAGATTAGGTTGTTCATAACCTGAGAACTTTGTTTTTGCTTCAGGTAGTTCCTTAAAGTTCTACTTGGTTCCTGCCACTGACAGCCCCAGGGGACTAAGGTGTCAAAGCCAGCGTGACCGACAGATCTTCATGGCTGGCATCTCCTTTGTGACTCCTTGATGTAAAGAGCTGGTTCTCTTACAGTGAGAGCACAAGAATTACATTTCTGGGCTGGGAAGGTGGCTCAGTGGTAGAGCGCTAGCCTTGAGCTGAAGAGCTGAGGGACAGCGCCCAGGCCCAGAGTTCAGGCCCGGACCCAAAAAAAAAAAAAGAATTACATTTCTGTTTTTCTTTTTTTTTTTGGGTCCAGTCGTGGGGCCTGAACTCTGGGCCTGGGCGCTGTCCCTCAGCTCTTCAGCTCAAGGCTAGCGCTCTACCACTTGAGCCACAGCGCCACTTCCGGCTTTTTTCTTTTTGCTTATGTGGTGCTGAGGAATCGAACCCAGGGCCTCAGGCATGCAAGGCAAGCGCTCTACCACTGAGCCACCTTCCCAGCCCCTCAAGTATATGGTGTGTTTCTGACTACACTCATCTTGCTGGCAACGATGTCACAATCTGCCTGCACATTGTCCACTTCAGCCTTTGACAGAAAGGACTTGTCAAGCCAGCTCTAGGAGATGGTACCATCGTCTGAATTTAAGAGATCAGATGCTGTGACATGATCGGTACTGCGGTATAGGTCTGCGCTCCCTGGAGATGCCAGCGGACCGCATCTTGCCTCGGGAGCTGTTAACCAGGCCAGTAACCTGATGTCACCTTTCCCTGCCATCCCCTCACAGCCACACCCAATCTTTCAGTAAGGTCATTTGCCTTGCTCTAGTCTTACTGGTCCTCCGGTTCGTGAACAAGTTGAAATCGTTCATCTGTATTCATTCATAGCTTATACATGACTGACTTCCGCATTTCGCTTTGGAACTTAGACTGACAGGTATTTACATTGCTGAAGGCCAAGCATCCCGTCACCCTGCCCGGACCTGGGTTCCCTTTCCAGTCTGTAACATATGGGTTTGGTTGGTGCTGTCTGTAGATTCAGGCAATTAAATTCTTTCTTAATTTTGTGTCTGGGCATAAGGTGTTTTCATATGTTGAGACTAAAAGGTAAATTAGTTTAATGGTGAGTTAACAGTATGGATATATGCATATATGTATGACAAAAATTGTGATACACTAATCCTAGCTACTCAGGAGGCTGAGATTTGAGTATCACAGTTCAAAACTAGCCCAGGCAGAAAACTCTGTCAGTCACTTATTTCCAGTTAACCACCAGAAAACTGGAAGTGGCTCTGGGGTTCAAAGTGTTAGAGCACTAGCCTTGAGCAAAAAGAGCTCAAGGACAGTGCCCAGGCCCTGAATTCAAGCCTCACAACCAATTCCCACAAAAACTTGTGATCTATTAATCATATAAGTAAAGTTAGTCTCCAGTGGGATAGGGATGCCTTACCTAGATGAAAGACTAGGGTCCAACTAGTGAGCGCCATCTGTCTACCCCAGGCATGTGCAGAAATCACACTGGGCTGTGACTTTCTCAGGACAGGGCAAATTTCCTTCAGTTCTCAAAGGAGTCTCACCTTCCCTTCCCCCATCACAAGCATCATAACCTGCATTTCACCTCACTGATCCTTTTTTTTTTATTCTCTTTCAGTCTTGGGGCTTGAACTCATGGCCTGAGCTCTGTCCCTGAGCCTGTGCTCAAGGCTAGCGCTCTACCACTTACAGCTTTTGTTCATGTGGTACTTGTCAGGCCCCTGGAGGGAACAGGCAGCTGAGAAAACCACTTCTTTACTAAAAATCCTCCTGGCTAAATGTTCCGCTCCCCCTACCCCCCAACCATATAAACCCAGCCTTAATTAGACCCAGCACGACCTCTCTGATCCCAACCAAGGAGTACCTCAGTAAAACTTTCCTTTCATCACCTTTACCTCCTTCTGCATGGTCGGTCTTCGCCTAAAACCTTACAGTACTAGGGAATCGAACCCAAGGCTTCATGCATGCTAGGTGAGCACTCGACCACTAAGCCACATTCCCAGCCCTCACTGATCCCATTTTGATTAACAGTTGCTAAAGAACACTCGTAGCTCATTTGCCAGGACCTCTGACTAAAGGAAGGCAACTCAGGAGATCTGGTTCCAGAAAGTACGTACCTGTTCTCACTCAAGCACAACAAATGCACCTGGCTTCCCACTCTGTCTCCTGTGTTGGCATTTTACCAGTTCAGTTACCCACAGTGGCTTTGTTTTTTAACAAGTTTTAGGCCAGGACACAAAAGCAAGGTGCTAGTGTCCCCTCAATGCTCATACAACTAGAAACAATGACTTTCTCCCCCAAACAGACAAGTTACAAACGTGCAGCAGAAAGAAGACATTTGAATATATTTTTGAGAGAAACCACCCTGAACGCTTGCCACAAGTCACAACACAATTCCCCCAGCCCCATATAACTAATGTCCACTAATTTAAGGGGGAGAGCTTTCCACATGGGCTTCACCTGAATAACCCACCCTGTTTTTCAATTCAAATCCTGAGACTTTCTTGACCCAACAGATTTTGTAGGAGAGGTTTCTCCCTTGAGACTTGCAGCCTGCGGAGGTGGTTTCCTGGGCTTTCCAGCTGGGCCTGTGAGGCTTTCTGGCACTGGAGAAGGAAGGAAGCTGGCACAGTTGTTTATGAGTTCTTCTGAGGCACTTTGATGGTGACCTGCAGCGGGGACAGAGGAGTGTTTAAACCTCCATGCTCCTGGTGTGTGCACGGCTGGGGGGAGCCAGGTGTTCGCATGGTAGAATGCCAGCCCACCCACAGCAGAACATGCAGGGCTCTGCTCTGTGGGATGTCATCCCCTCTCCCCAAACCAGTGGTTCTCAGCCAACAGTGATCAGGCCCCCCCAGGGGACATTTTTGATTGTCACCGGAGATGAAAGACAAAGCCTCCCAAACAAGGAATGATCCAGGCCTCGGAAAACCAGACCCACCTCCCTGTGCTCTCTGCAAAGCAAATGCATCTGCATAAGCATGCAGGCATCACAGTCTATTGAGTGGGAAAGTAGATCTGCCCTCTATCTGGGTGATGATGTGGTATATTTGCTTGTCTGGAAAATGGAGAGCACTGCCTCCAGTCAGGCATGGTGAAATTCCTCCCTTGTTCGAAGAACCTACTCTTCTAGCTCACATAACATCAGCTTAAGCCTACCTTGTCAATCAGGTCCTCATATATCCTCAACGTCACACCCAAGATTTAAGACTGTGTCTTCACTGAATCAGGCTTCCTGTCCAAGGTCACCTCTGGAACCCTGTGCTAGCTTCCCACCCACCTGCCATCTTGCTACAGGTTTGCAGCTTGGATAAAGCACAAATTCTGGATGGGGTGGGGATGGGGAAGGCCTGGCTGTGGGCTGGGATGGCGTTCCTCCAAGAGCGCTCTGGTGGTTACCGACACATGGAACCACCACATTCTTTGAGTTTCAGGTTGGCTCCTCGGGCTGTGGTCCAGTCAGTGAAATTGCAGAACCAAGTCTTCAGTGGCTGTGGTACAGCCTAGGTTCTCATTGCCACCAGACTAATTTTTACTCAAGTTTTCCTCGCTGCTTCTGCCTACTGAGCTCTTAACCTCTTTTGTGGCTTCTCTGGCTTAAAAATGAGAGACGTAACAAGCACAGATGCCTTCCAGCCCAAGGACACATGGAGAACCGCAAGGGGGCCCAGTGCTCACCGTCTTTACTTCAGTGTATGCCTGCAGGCCATACTCGCCCAGCTCCCGGCCACTCCCCGACATCTTGTAGCCACCAAATGGGGACTGGGCCCCAAATACATCATAGCAGTTGATCCTGTAGGTAGAAATGGGAGGCAGAGACCTCTATCAGGGATGTGCCTGGCCTGGGCTCCTGCAGGGCTCTACAGTCTTTCCCAGCCTTGCTGCATTAGCATCCTTCAGGTGTGGTCAGCTGGATGTCCTACCTGTGCCACGTGACACCTTCAGCCTTGATGTAATCACTTCGAATCATTGGCTGCTAGGCTTTTCCTCCTTTTATCAACTTAAACACTGAACTTAACTTTCACTTTGAAGTATACAGTGGTTCCATTGTGATGTGTCCATCACTGTGGCCCAATCCCACAACATTTCTGTTGACCCTAAAAGGAATCCTTGTGCCCAATAAGCAGTGCCTCCCTGTCACCCTGCTCCTGGTCAGCACTAGTCCACTTCCTGTCCTCATGGGCTGGCTTGAGTCCAGAGATTTTATGACTACTGTCACTTAGTAGCATGCTTTCAAAATTCAGCTATGCTCTTTGCGTGCATCGGGATTTTTTTCCTCCCCTCTTCTCCCCAATACTGGGGTTTGAATTCAGGGCCTTAGATTTACTCAGCTTGCTTTCTTTACTTGCAGTCTACCATTTGATCCATGTCTCCAGCTCGGCTTTTTGCTAGTTTGGACTCTTCTACTCAGGCTAGCTTTGAACCACAACCTATCAGATTTCACCTTTTGATGAAACTGGGAATATAGGGATGAGCCACTGACACCTGGTTTCAATCCTTTTTATGGCTGAATCATTCTCCACATATAGGTAGACATTTTCCTGATCCAGTCATCCCCTGATGGACATTTGTTACTGGGTTTGGGTAGTATGAGGTTTGAACTCAGGGTTTCTCCCTTCTTAGGCAAGTGCTCTACCCCTTAAGCCACATCCCCTTCCCTTTCACTTTATTTTTCAGATAGCATCTTGCATCTTAGACTACAATCCTTCCATCTCTTCCTCCCACATAGTTGGGATTACAGGCATAAGTCATTATGCCAGCCTTACATGTGTGTTTTTGTACAATCGTGTTCTTTCTCAAGTATGTACCTAAGTGTAGAATCAATGGGTCATATGGTAAAGTCTACACTAGACTTTTTGAGGAACTACTAATACTAAACTATTCCCCACTGATTGCATTACCCCTACCCTACAAGGGATGTATGAGGTTCTAATTTCTCCTCAACTTCAGTTTTTTTTTCTTTTTTGTTGATCTTGGGGCTTGAACTCAGGGCCTGGGTGCTGTCCTAGAGTGTTTGTGCTCAAGGCTAGCTCTCTACCACTTTGAGCCACAGCTCCACTTCCAGTTTTCTGATAGTTAATTGGAGATGAGAGTCTCGTGGGCTTTCCTGCCTGGGCTGGCTTCAGACCACGATCCTCAGACCTCAATCTCCTGTGCCCACCTTTCTTCTTGGTTAGTTTTGTTCTTAACTGACAGCCATCCCAGTGAGTTTGGAATGTGCTAAGCTCTAAGGTCAGCACTGCAGGCTCGTCAGGGAGAACTTCAGGAACACTGCTACCAGAAGAAGGAGCTCAGTTCTAGGGGAGAGGGGGCTGGAAGCTTCCTGACTCAGAGGAAACAGAGTCTAGAAGATCGGGCTCTAGAAACATCTGCGGGGACTCCCAGGAGGCTCTTACCACACAGTGCCCGCTTGGAGGGCTTGGGACAGGTAACTGGCCTTGTCCAGGTCCTTTGTGAAGACAGCTGCAGCCAGCCCATACTTGGAATTGTTGGCTCTGGCAACAACCTCCTCAATGGTCTTGAACTTCAGGATCTGCATCACTGGGCCAAAGATCTGAAAGGGGAGTGTGAGTGTGGGCTGCATGGAGGCACCTGCTTGCCAGCCTCAGCGCTGAGCAGTGATGGCAAAGGCAGGACGCGTCTCCATACCTAACTGGCAGTCTACCAAATTTAGTGAATGCACCAGACACAGACAGGACACCAAAGAGACGGCTACAAACAAAGTGTGGTGCCCTCCTTCCACGTGGCGCGGGCTTCACTTGCATTTTCCTCCCCCAGTCCCAGAAAGGTCCATTTCCCTCAAGCTCTGGCTCATTTCATGACATTTAGAAACCAAGACACACGTGTTGGGAGTGTAAAGGAGTAGACAGAAATGCTGCCTCCCAATCTTGGCAAGCACCAAGCAGGGAGTCAGCCGGGGTCTAATGCTTCCTCCTGCTACACCAAGGCCTCAGGAAGGGCCAGGAGACAACCTTACTAGACTCAGGAAGTCAGGTGTTCTCCCAGAGTGGTGGCCATCAAGAGAGTGCTGTCAAGTGGGAACTTTAAGTTGTTCTAGCCTCGAGTCATTCCAGAGTCAATGTCTGGCCTGACCATGCCAGGCTATCGCCTCTCCTCCCCGAGGTGCCCTGGCTGCTGACCTCCTCCTTGGCGATGGTCATGCCGTCTTGCACGTCTCCAAACACAGTGGGCTGGATGAAATAGCCACGATCAGCAGCTGCGCCCCCACCACACAGGAGCTTCGCTCCCTCTTGCTTTCCTGACTTGATATAGCCAAGGATCTTGTGAAATTGAGTTTCATCCACCTGTGGGAGAAAGCACAGCACCGAGATGCCAGACTCAGCCCTCTCCTGGGCTTTGTAACCACACAGGCAGTGAGGCTGCGGAGAAACAGGCCAAGAACTTGAGGAAACAAGAGCTAAAGAGGAAACCCAGGGCCCGGAAACAATACACAAAATTCAATCTCATTTGCCATAAGCAATGTGTATTAAGCTCACTGTTTTGACAGGGTGGGAGCGCACATGCCTGTAGTCCCAGCACTCTGGAGCAGCATTTGGAGAATGGCAAGTTCCCTATCTACCTAGCAAGACCTTGTCCTTAAAAGTCCAATAAAGAGAGCACCAAAGTGAGGATGAAAAAATACAGTAGCAGTAAATATAATGGAGAATATACTGTTTTAAAAAAATTCATGACTTATACACTTAAAATAGCACACTCTGATGTGTGCTTGTATCTCTGTAGACGTGATAAAGAAAAAGAGAAGGCTTACAGCCCCATTCCACGGGGCAGCCTTCCTATTTTCCCATGTGGCTACAGCTCCCTTGCCCGGGTTTATGAGGCCTCCAAAATGTGGAAAATAAGGCCGTGCATGGTGATGTATACCTATGATCCCAGTCACTCAGGAGGCAGAGATCAGAGGATTACAGTTTAAGACCAGGCCAGGCAAAAAAACAGAAAGACCCCATTCAACCTTTAAGCCAAGTGTTGTGGTGTGCACCTGTGATGCAACTCTGAAAGGGTAGAAAACAGGAGGATCACAGACTTTGGCTGGTTCCAGAACAAATATGAGACTCTAACTGAAAAATAATAACAGTGAAAGAGTTGGGGGCATGGCTCAAGTGGTAGAGCGCCTAGCTGGCAAGTGTAAGGTTTTAAATTCAAACCACAGTATGGCAAAAAAGAAGAGCAAAAATGGGAAACTGTAACAGGGGTCTTGTGCTCACGCCAGAAGGACAAATTGAAGGTATGTGTAGAGGTGAGACTTGAACAGCCCCACCTGACTGATCCAGTGTGCTTTTTGCACCTCTTCTGGCTCCGGACATTCAGGCCCACCTAGAGCTGCCAGACTCACCTGCGGTCCCTGCTCGGTCCGGCTGTCAAAGGGATTTCCAACCACCCGAGACTTGGCCCGGGCAACGCTGCGCTCCACAAACTCTGCATACACGTCCTCCTGCACGAAAGTCCGTGAGCCAGCACAGCAGCACTGGCCCTGGTTGAAGAACAGGGCAAAGTGGGCCTGCTCCACAGCCCAGTCCACTGTGGGGAGGGGACAGGACAGGATGGTAAGGATGAGAAGGCAGGCCCTGGCTACAGCATCGCCCACCCAGACAATGCATTCGCCCAGCATTAGGCCAGCACAAGGCAGAGCTTCACTCCATCTGGGAGCATGGGAATGGGCCGGGGGACAGGCAGGAGGAGCAGCCCTTGCAGGGAGGGAAAGTCTAAGAGTTCATGGGCAGCACCAGAACAAAGGAAGCAATGGAAGGCCAAGCGGCCCATAGACGTGAGTGGACCAGGGTGAGGGTGGGCTGAAGCAGAGGATCATGGGAGGGGATCAAGCCCGCCATAACTGTAGGCCCCTGGCTTACTGTCAGCGTCTGACATGATGATGTTGGGGCTCTTGCCCCCCAGTTCCAGGGTCACTCTCTTGAGGTTGCTGCTCCCTGAAGCAGTCTGGATCAGATGGCCAACCTGGAGGTCACAGAAACAGGCTCTCGTCAGAAGGAGGAGTCAAATGTGCTACAGAGACAGATGGAGAACCCCAGCTCAAGGAAGTCACCGCAGCAGCAGGCCTCCCTGCTGCCCTGCACACGCGCCAGCCGGGCCACACTCAACCAGCCACCCAGCAAGACACTGCAACTCTGTGGGGTCACTCCCCATTTTACAGAGGGGCCTGTGGAGGCTTTAGATGGCTGTCCCAAGGGTGCATGGCAAGTGAGTGCTGCTCCAGAGCCTGCCACCTTCCCGCTACGCCGCCACCTGAGTGCCGAGGCACCACTTTGTTCTCAAGGAGCTGAACGGAGCTTCAGTCACCCCTAGTCACAAGAGCAAGGCCAGGACTTGAGCCTGTGCCTTCTGAAGCCCATGCCAACTGTACTGCTGAAGGTGCCTGAGGTGGCCAAAATGCTCTGCCTCCAGCCCTGGACCTCAAGAGGTGAGCCAGTCCTTATTCCCCAAGGGGACAGCCCCTCCCGACAGCAGCGGGAGTGGCCCAGAGACCACAGAGGGCTCAGCCCTGCCACGTCACGCCTGGGACACGGGCTCACGGGAGCCAGCAGAGGGGGGCCTGACAGAAACTGACCGAGGATGCCCCAGGGCCCCTCCTCTCCGAAGCTCCTGTAAAGATGATGGAGCCCCCAGGAGAGAACATGAGGTCAGGGAGCAGCTCACCTCTGTAGACCCTGTGAATGCCACTTTGTCCACATCTTCGTGGGAGGCAATGGCCGCCCCTGCCGTGGGGCCAAAGCCAGGAACAATGTTGACCACACCAGGTGGGAAGCCAGCCTGCAGACAGAAGCCAGGAGACCCAGGGCAGCATCCTCCTGCCCCCAGGGCCTGAGCAGGACAAACCCCTGCCCTTCCCAGAGAGGCCAAGACGGGAACACGCATGCGCAGGTTCTCCCTACAGCCAAGGGTGGCCCTGAGCTCTCACTCTTTCTACAGAAGCCAGCTTTGTGGGTGGCGGAGTGCTCCTTCCTAAGCAGCTCAGGTGAGAATCGTGTTCATGAACTCCTGTAAGGGTATTTAGTGGTCAGGGCAGAAGCAGGTGGCGTACCTCCTTGATCAGGTTGGCCACGTAGAGGGCAGTGAGCGGGGTCTGCTCGGCAACCTTCATCACAACCACATTTCCAGTCGCCAAGGCCGGACCCAGTTTCCATGCTTGCATCAGAAGGGGGAAGTTCCACTGCCCAAAACAACAGCCAGCCAAAAGTTAAGCCCACTTCAGGGAGCCGCGCCAGATGGCAGAACGTGCCGCCACCAAGAACAGGCAGCAGAGCCCTCTGAAGCCACGTTCTCCAAAACAGAGCAAGTGACACAACAGTGAGGGCACTAGGTACCACGCTGAGCCCTTCTTCGTACATCCCTGAGCAGACGGTAGGGGCATGAATGATTTCCCAAGGCCCCTGGGTAGGGTTGTCAAAGCCCACATTCTCAACCACTGCCGAGCCGCCTGCTAATGCCACCTGCAGACCCTCTGTATGCAGCCAGCCTCACCCTCTCCATGACCATGGGGGGCTGGCACTCACCGGAATGATTTGGCCACAAACCCCAACAGGCTCATGGCGCGTGTAGCTAAAGAAGTCTCCGTCAATGGGAATGGTTTTCCCGTGATACTTATCAGCCCAGCCGGCATAATAACTTTGGAAAAAGAAAAGTCCAAATTTTAGTCAATGCTGAGGACCCCATAGTTCCCTACAGAAAGACCCAATTTGGTCAGGGTGAGGGGGATCACACGTGTCTATGTGTATGTTAGCACTGGCTTTTTTGTTCACTGCTGGTTCTCTACAACCTGAGCCAGCCAAGCCGCCATGGCTTTTTCCAATTAACTGGAACAAGAGTCTCAAGGTTTTATCTGCCTCGGCTGCCTTGGAACAGAAATCCTCAGATCTCAACTTCCTGTGTAGCTAGGATTACAGGCATGACCACCTCCACCCATCTTCAAGTGGGTTTTTCTGATAACTGCCCTTACATTCTGCTTATCCCCAGATGGTCCTGGACAACTGGCAGGGTCAGTGACCCACTCACTCTGTGAGTTGAGGCCTCAGAACCCCTGCGGTACTCGTAAGAAGTGTCAGCTCCAGGGACCCCTTCCAACCCACTCAACCCAGCTCTCCAGGCTGTGCACACGTATTACTATATGGTGACCATTGGGCCCGCCCAGCACTGCAGATGACACCACAGAACCTCAGGCCACACCTGGGGCACAATCGAAGACCCCTGAAATGGCCAGCACTTCCTGCACTCATAGTAATTTCTAGGACTAGACAGGCACAGGAAAACACAAATTCCAGCTGGGCCCCACCTCCTGGGTGCTACCTCAGGAGATGGAAAAGCATGGAAATCAGAGCTTGGGGGAGAAACCAGCTACATATCCCACTGTGTGGGAAGTCGGACAGGAAGAGGCAGGAAGGTGAAGCATGGGGCTCAAAGGAGGACCTCAGAATTAAGCATCGTCTGGCATGGTAAACCAAAAACCACAGGTGACCAGGCTGGAACACTGGGTGTGTGACCCTGTGGGAAAAACAGCCAGGGAGTTGCTGGTCTGCCCAGTGGAGTGGTGGGCGCCTCCTTCCTCTACTGCTCTGCGGCTCAGCTCTACACTCAGCTGGTCGGCAAAGCTCACATGGGGTCTTCAGTCGGTAGGGGAAGAATGCTAAGCTCAGAAAAGAGAACGGCACTGAGTTTCACCCAGCTTTGCCCTGCTCTAACCTTCAGGGTGCTCTTCCTCACCTCCAGGGCTGGGAAAGCCCTTGCGGTGGAGCTTGTCCTGTGTGCAGCAGAAAGCTTAGCAGCTTCTCCGGCCCTCCCCACTAGGTGCTAGGAGCACCTACAATGCCTCTGTCTTGCCCACGGTCTCCTGGGGACATGCTGGCCCTGGCTGGGCACTGGATCCTCCCCCACTACCTCTGCCCACATGTCCTAGGGAAGCAGCCACTATCTGCACACTGCCCTGTCAGCCTTGCCCGCAGCCGGCCGTACTCTAAGCCGGCCAACCGTGGTCCCTCCCACAGGAACATGACATTAGGACTGGGAGATTGCATCTTAGACAAACACAGGCCCTAAAGGATACCATGCTAGGAGAGAAGAATGAAGCAAGGGAACACAGAGTGACAGACACCCAAAGGCCTTTTGTTTTTGAGACCCAGGGGCTCTAAGGATTGCCTATGCTGGGCTGAACTGCTGTTACCGGCAGCTTCAAGAACTCTCCTGAAGCTTCTGTCCTTTGTCAGTAAGACAAAGCAAAAGAAAAGGAACAGCAGAAAATAGACCAGAGAGATGAAATGGAGAATAGAAAAAAAAAGTAGAGCAATTGACAAGCCTTTAGCTGGACTAAGAAAAGAGGGAAAGCTAGCCGGGCGCTGGTGGCTCACGCCTGTAATCCTAGCTACTCAGGAGGCTGAGATCTGAGGATCGCAGTTCAAAGCCAGCCCGGGCAGGAAAGACCGTGAGACTCCTATCTCCAATAAACCACCAGAAAACTGGAAGTGGCGCTGTAGCTCAAGTGGTAGAGCGCTCGCCTTGAGCTGAAGAGCTGAGGGCCAGCGCCCAGGCCCAGAGTTCAAGCCCCCCAACCAACAAAAAAAAAAGAAAAGAAAAGAGGGAAAGCTGGTCACTGGTGGCTCAAGCCTGTAATCCTAGCTACTCAGGAGGCTGAGATCTGAGGATTGCGGTTCAAAGCCAGCCCAGTAGGAAAGTCCGTGAGACTTTTTTTTTTTTTGGTCGGTCATGGGGTTTGAACTCTGGGCTTGGGCTCTGTCCCTGCACTCTCTCTTCAGCTTAAGGCAAGTGCTCTACCACTTGAGCCATAGCACCACTTCCGGTTTTCTAGTGGTTTATTGGAGATAAGAGTCTCACAGACTTCCCTGCTCGGGGTGGCTTTGAACTGCAATCCTCAGATCTCAGCCTCCTAAGTAGCTAGGATTACAGGCGTGAGCCATCAGTGCCCGGCTTCCATGAACTCTTATCTCCAATAAACCACTAGAAAACCGGAAGTGGCACTGTGGCTCAAGTGGTAGAGCGCTCGCCTTGAGCTGAAGAACACAGGGACAGCGCCCACGCCCAGAGTTCAAGCCCCACAACTGACCCTCCCCCAAAAAAAGAAGGAAATAACTAAAATCAGAAATGGAAATGGAGACAATGCTTCCAATTTTACAGTGCTAGAAAGGGCTGAAAAGGATGAACTGTATGTTGCCCAATGAATTAGACAAGCCTAGATAACACTGACACAAGTTACCAAAAGTGACTCACGAAGAAAGAGAAGATACCCACGACTGGTTACAATTGTGAGCAGAGTGAGGAGTCTATCAGCTTCTCCAAGTCCTGTGATCCTTTGGCATTTTGCTGATTCTGTATCTTCCTCCCAACCTCCCTCCCTCCCTGCCTTTTGGCAACAACCTGAATAAAGAACTGGAATTCTGAGCCCATACCGGAGACATTTCAGGACCATGTCCAGATCCACCAGGTAGGAGATGATGTAGGGCTTGCCGTTGTCCAGGGTCTCCAAAGCCTGGTGAGAGATCAAGGTCAGCAGGGACAAGCTGGTGCCAGACTGGAACAAAGCAAATGGACTGACCAATGGCACGGTGGCCTGGACTGATGGACCAGGAGAACAGGGTAAGAATGCCCTTGGGGCACTGAATGTCCAGGGCACAGGGTTTTCAGAGCAGAGATGGAGAATAATGACATAATCCACCCATCACATGTGTTAAGAATGCTACAAAGACTGCCAGCTCCATCTGAGCAAGGCCAACCTAAGACAGCTGGGCAAAGGGGACAGCACACGTGGTGCTGAAGTGCAGCATGCCCCAGCCAGAAGGAAGTATGTGTGCAAAGACCCTGGTGCTCAAGGACAACTGGGTGTCAGTACTCAAAGGCAGCCTGTGAGCAGAGCAGAGCTGTATGAGTAAGGGAAACCTCCCGCACTTCTCAGGTCATGTAGACCATGTGGAGAGTTCCAACGATACATGACGCCTCACAGGCAACTAATGTGCCTTGCGGAGGACCCACTCTGGTTGCTGTGTGCAGAATGGATTGTTGAGGAGAAGGGATCTGCCTCCTGGTTTCTTGTCTCTAGTGGCCAGGAAGAGAGTGACTGTGCAGAGGGATCCTGGGTCCCCAGGAGAGGTGACACATCCTGACAGTCTCTCCAACATAGCTCCTCACCCCTCCCCAGTTTCCTGTCCACTGCTTCAGGGACAGAGGGAGGAGTTCCTCTGGTTGGTTCAGGGATGTTTACCAAAGGTGTCCGGCCTAATCCACATGTCAGCAGCATGGCCTCTGGCTTTCCACACCTGCTCCATTCCTTCACGTGTGGAAACAGCCGGAGGCTGAGGACTCACCGCCAGATAGGTCCGGTCCCGCTCGATCAGATCGGCCAGGCGGTACAGCAGCCGGCCCCTGTCAGAGGCATCCATGCGGCGCCAGGGAGAGCCCAGCTGGAAGGCGGCCCGGGCAGCCTTCACTGCCTTGTCCACGTCTTCCTGCAAAACAACCCACCGAGACATCTCAGGCCTTCTCTGCAGCAAGCACCTGGAATACTGCCCAGATGGCCGTCAGTACAGGCTAGCATGGAAAACCACCCTAAAACAGATTCAGTGACCAGGCTGAGTCTCATGCCCTTTTCTCTCCTCATCAAAGGTGCATTTGCACTTCTCATCCCCCCCTGCAGGAGCTTTGGAGGAAGAGGCACCCAGGGGTCAGAGCTTAAAACTGGGCCACTTTTCCTGCTTCCTAAGGAGTCAGGCCCAGCAAGAAGAAGCCATTCCTTCTGTGATGCAGCATTCCCCAGCAAAGCCAGCCTGACCAGCTTCCCTCTCCTCCCACAAGAAGTACAGGATGGCACTCAGGAGGCAGGGTGTGCACAGACTTCTTATTTATATGCAAAAGACTGCCCGGAAGAATATTTGCATTTGTGTTCAGTAAAAGAAGCAAGGCCTCATGTGATAAGTGCCCAGAACTGTTTTCATGCAGAGGGCAGGAAATATTCTTGAACTGTTTTTAACGTTTTAAAATATTTCAAAAATAATTTTACTATTAAACTAATTTCTGAGCACTATCACATTTTCATGTCTAATGAATATCTATATGGATATCTATGTGAATATGCATCATGCAAACAAGACCCAAATTCTGTCCAGCCAGACTCCATCTGCTGTGCGTCAGCCTTTCTTGACCCTCCTGAGTCTGCTTCCACTCGTGTATTAATTACAGAGGCTAGACGCAATCTAGCACCTTTGTTTTGAAGCAGGAATTTCTTTATTTCATTCACTCAAAATGTTTCATTGGCCTTTTAAAACGATGAGCGCAATAGTGTGTAGATAGTGAGAGTTTCAGCCATTCAGACGCACACAGAATGAATAGCGAGACCTTGCTCACACGGCCGTGAGTCCCCAGTTCTTACCTTGTTCCCTTCTGCTACCTGACAGATGGCCTCTCCCGTGGACGGATTGACGGTGGGGAAGGTTTTCTTGCTGACGGCGTCGTGCCATTCATTGTTTATGAAGATCTACAATGAGAACGGAGAGCCTGGTCCTGAGATGTCAAAGGAAAAGAGGCATCAGGAAGAACACACACAGAGAACTGTGGATCGCCTCACAAGCCCGCGGGAGACAGTCCACTCTGGAATGCCCACTCTGCCATGTGACTTTGGGTAAGTCTCCTGACCTTCAGCGCCTTGGCTTCTTCGTGTTTCCAGTGTGCCGTTTATCGTCTGCTGTGAAACTGATCACCCCCAAACTCAGTGGCTTAGGTAGTGTCTAATCTCTGAGTTATGCCCCCTCTTTAGGATCTGCTGGGAGGGCTGC
This sequence comes from Dipodomys ordii, assembly GCF_000151885.1. Classification (NCBI taxonomy): domain Eukaryota; kingdom Metazoa; phylum Chordata; class Mammalia; order Rodentia; family Heteromyidae; genus Dipodomys; species Dipodomys ordii. Next base: position 5,247,079 of record NW_012267282.1, on the reverse strand, counting down.
AGTCCAAAGAGCTAGGCCAGGGCCACCCAAGCGGGATGTGGGTGGTAGCAAGTCACCACATGGTGCCTTACTTCCGGCCTGCTTGGTGTGCTCATTCTTTTCTGGCTACTCCGTGGCGATGGGCCTCTCCACAGTGTCCTGAGAGACCCACGTAAAGCTTAAGGCTTCCTGAGCCCAGCCTAAAAGTCACATGACCTATCTGGAGGTGAAGATTGGGAAGATGGTGATTCAAAGCAAAAAGTCCTCCAAACCCCATTGCAACCAATAGCATGCCCCTGTCGTCCCAACAGCAGTGAAATGTGTAAACAGGACAACAGCAGTCCAGACAGGCAAAAATCAAGATATAATCTTAAAAATAACCAGAGTGAAAAAGGGCTGGAGTTGGAGCTGGATGACTCAGGCTTCTCTGTTCTGGGTTTTGTCACCAAGAGGAGGCCTCACCTCTCCACCAGGTGGGGGGAAGCGTCGGCTGTGATGACAGTTCCTGGGTTCCCCAGGAAGGAGTGGTGAGGGAAGGAGCTGGCGCAGGTCATTTTACCAGAATGCAACTTGGTGTTTCTGCTCCATCCCACACCACCCTTGTGCCACAGAGCACGCTGCGCACTCAGTCACAGATCCGGGCATAAATGTTAACCAGACTTTGGCAACTGTGTGCTTTATTAGTCAGCATTAATCTTTAATTAATTAGGCATGTGATGTATCAGGCAGTGGCACCTGTGCAGTTCCAGGGAGAGGGGAAGAGGTGTGGCTACAGAGCTCGGGCCTGGAGCCACGAGACAGCACCTGCTGGGGTGGTGCGGAGAGAAGTGAAGGCTGGAACTGATACTCCAGAAGAGGCTTTGGTGAAGCAGGACAGCACAGGCACTGGGCGGCCCTAGCCGGGCATCTGCTCCCATCTCTACCCTCAGCACAGGCCCAGGGCCCAGCCTCACACCAACTGCTACAAAGCATCAAAGAAAACCGGAAGGGGAGGTGGCAGGAAGAGATTGGCTGGTCATGTTGCCTCCCCTCCCCCTCCCCTCCTCCTGCTACCTGTATGCCATAAATAGCCCCTGTGCCCAGAGTTGTGGGTGTTTGAAGGGTTCCCATCAAACCTCACAGAAGACAAACTTCATTCTCTCCATAGGGAAGGCCACTGGTTTAAAGTCATACAGGATTTGAACCCAGGCTTTGGGGCTCCAAGGCCTGTGCTCTTTGCATGATATCAACCTAGCCTCTAATCACAGTTCACACTGCCTTCCAGAGATTGGGGCTCTCATTCCTACAACCACATCTTTTCAGATCGCTCCCCACTTTCACCTGATGTTGTAAAAAGCACCATCAGAGCCAGATAGATCTGGGTTTGAACCAGTACTTGTGGGGACTTGTGTGAGGATTCCTAGGCCAGGACCTGGCTCAGGGGCCCTGTTCCATGACTCTGCATCCTGCAGCTCTGACCTAAGATCCCTGAGAGCAAGGGTCAGATCTCCACCTGCCTCTTTCTGTGTTCATGGGTCATTTGCAAAGATGAGGAAGGAAGAAGGAAGTAGGCAGTCTAGCTAGTGGCCTTCCCCTTCTAGAATCCCTCCAGGCCCTAGAAGGGTTACAAGCCCTGAATTAGCTGTCACTGTTCAGGAGTGACTGTGTCTTCCCATCTCAGCTAGTAAGGTAATGAGGGTTTGCCCCAGGGGCCTGTGGCTGGATTCAGTGGGGAGGTGGGCAGGGCTCTCCGCACAAGCTCCTGCAGTGGCTCCACACCACGTGAGGACAGTTTGAAAAGACATGAGAGCAGAGACCAGGCCAGATGTTTTAAGACTTCCTGGCTGCAATACAGGCCTCACTTACATAACATGTTACATTCAGTCACCCTTCTTGGGCTTGGGGAGGAGCCCCCAGCTCACATTTCCTCTTTCAACATTGCTCTAGAAGCAGAGCCTTGGGAACTGACAGATGGAACCTGGATACTAGTAAAACATGAAAAGTTTCCACCAACAAGCTCTAATCTCTGCACTTGCATAAATACACAGTTGGTATTATAAAAGTAGCTTCTTACCCTGTGCTTTCACTGAGAACCACTGCCCTGGAAAAACAGCAAAGTCCTGGCTGCTTGGCTAGATTCCAGGAGAGGAGGGAGTAAACCAGAAGCAGGTGAGGAGTGAGGAACGGGCTGGAAGCAAGACAGAGGGATGGGATGGTGCAGGGGAGTGGGGGCTTCCTGAGGAGTGATGGCAGGAGGGGCCCCTGTGGCCGCCAAGCATGGCCACAGCCCTGGTAGCCCTGGTCGCACTTGCTGCTGGAGTCAGGGGCGAGACGGAAGCATCCACGGGGCCTACTCTCTACCACAGATTATTCTGGGCATTATGTCACAGGCAGACCCCCTGCCTAGATTTCTCCCTGCATACAGACCACAGTTCACCTACCCACATCCTAAAAATGCACCTTGAAGACAGTGCCCCCGGCAGTAGCCAGTTCCGACTTACAGGCATTTTTGTTCAGGGCAGATCACTGTGTGAAACTCTGAATTGCTGAGGTAAAGGACGCATGATTCCTTGCTGCTGTGGTTTATTTCCTGGCCCAGCAGATTACAGATAACAAAGTGCACGTGGAGATTAGGAGTCAGTGGTGGCGGCTGGGGGAAGCAGGGGAGGGAGGACTCAGGAGTTGGGCAAGGTCAGCAGGGCAGTGACCAGGACAGCTGGACCCTGGGGGGAGAGCACAACCCAGATGGGAAAGAAGATATTGCAGCCACTGCCCCTCATCCCAGTACAATGAGGAGGCACCATCTGCCCAGAGTCCCCAGTGAAATCAGACAATGTTCAGTAGCAACGACTTAAGATGGTTCAAGAGTCAAGCACTGGTGGCTCACACCTGTAATCCTAGCCAACCGAGAGGCTGAGAGCTGAGAATCATGCTTCAAAGCCAGCCCAGACAAGAAAGTTCATGGACTCTTACCTCCAAAGAGCCACCAGAAAACTGGAAGTGGCGCTGGGGCTCACGTGGTAGAGCACTCTCGCTTTGAGCTAAAGAGCTCAGGGACAGCACCCAGACCCAGAGTTCAAGCCCCATGACCCACAAAAAAAAAAAAAAAAAAAAAATAGGGTTTATTAGGAAATCCAAGTTCCTTACTTGGGAGTGAGCAAATACTTAGGTGTTTCCAGCATGGGATGATTCCCGACAGCTTTTAAGTGGCAAATCATCATCCAGAATCTTGGATAAGTTTGTGATCAAGGCCAAAGGCAGCCAACTCCCCAAACTTGCTAGTGATATTCTGACACCTAACCCCAGCACTCCCCTTCTTCACCCTCTACCTGGCTCAGCAGTTTCGTATTCCTACAAGTTCCTTCCTTCCTTCCTTTTTTTTCTTTTTTCCTTTTTTTTTTTGCCAGATCTAGAGCCTGAACTCAGGGCCTGGGCACTGTCCCTGAGCTTCTTTTTGCTCAAGGCTAGCACTCTAGCACTCGAGCCACAGTGCCACTTCTGGCCTTTTGTGTTTATATAGTACTGAGGAATCAAAACCCAGGACTGCATGCATGCTAGGCAAGCACTTTACCACCAAGCCACATTCCCAGGCCTATTGCTGCAATTTCATTACTCCCAGGATGGGAGGATTACAACTACTGTGCCAAATATGCAGCTCTAATCTGCTCACACTCCGGAGCTGACAGCCTCACCCACTTGAATTCTAACCCGCCCACGTGTTCCCGCCTCCTGCCCCAGCAAACTCCCAGGTACTTTCTCATGTTTGCCTTTCCCTGAAAAAATACTAGGCGCCCATTAAGTGACCTTTTTCTTGGCTCTTACAACACAAAATCATAGACACAATTACATAAAAGGCAACCATCAGACACTCATCAATATTTATATAACAGTATTTCCATGCCAAGCTCAGGGCTGGGAATATAAACATGAACAGCACAGACTTCCAATGTTTATGTATTTCTAACTATGTAAGTACTGGCTATGTCTTATATTTTGCTATGTAAATACGTTTGAACAACAGCACAGTCACAAGGCGGTGTGGCAGCTAGTAACGGTGTGTGCGGGCAGCCTAGGCAGAGCTGGGCAGAAGCTTGTTTCCCACCTAGAAATTCAAAATTCACATGACATGGCTGCTGAGCCTCTGCTTTCTCTCCTGACATGATTACAGCAACAACCCCTCGCTGACAGAGTTGTGAGTGAAAAGAAGGGGGAGGATACAGACGGAGCAGGCGTGACAGACAAGTGACCAGTAACTGTGGTTAAGGGAACAGGGAATACATACGCATGTCCATAACACACATGTTCAGGATTCAGCTTGACCCAGTATCACATACATTACAGCCCAGGCATCTGTAAGTCAGGGTTGTCCTGTGGATTCTGAGCAGGTAATAGAAGGCTCTGAAAGCCATTTAAAAAAAAAAAAAAACAAAAGCCGAGCACAGGTGGCTCACGCCTGTAATCCTAGTTACTCAGGAGGCTGAGATATGAGGATCACAGTTCAAAGCCAGCCCAGGCAGGAAAGTCCATGAGACATCTCCAGTTAACCACCAGAAAACCAGAAGTGATACTGTGGCTCAAGTGGTACAGCACTACCCTTGAGCTGAAGAGCTCAGGAACAGTGCCCAGGCCCAGAGTTCAAGCTCCACACTTGTAATCCTAGCTACTCAGGAGGTTGAGATCTGTGGATTATGGTTTGAAGCCAGCCCAGACAGGAAAGTTGATGAGACTCTTATCTCCAATGAACCATTAAAAAAAAAAAAAGCTAAAAGTGGGGATGTGACAATCAGTGGCAGCCTTAAATGGGAAAAGCCAAGCCAGAGCCTAAGGCCCTAAATTCAAGGCCAGTACAGTACTGATACACAAAGAGAGAGTGTGCTTGTCACTAACCCCTGCCAATCCAGGAGAGGTTTGAGTTTAAAGAGTAACCTCTCCCAAAGTGCCCTCGAAGCAAAGCAAGCACCAGCAGAAACAACCAATGGCAGGGACTTAGAGTGTTCACAGGTCACCCCAGCTACAGGAAAGCATGAACAGGAACCCATCCAGGCCTGCCTGAACAATAAGACCCTTCCTCAAAAGTAACCAGCACAAGTGATGGAGACATGACTCAGATGGTGGAGTGCCTGCCTGACAAGCATGAGGTTTTGAGTTCAAAGCCCAGTACTGCTACAAACAACACACACACAGAGGGAGGGAGGGAGAGAGAAAGCGGAGAGAGAGCGAGGGAGGGAGGGAGGGAGGGAGAGGAAACCCAAGCTCAGGAGAACAGCCAGCTTGTACTTGTTGCATAAACAAAACGAACTGTTTCATAACGTTTACCCAAACTCAGAGGTTCAAAACATCCTCCAAAATTCTGGCTGAGCAAGAAACGGGGTGGGGGAGGGCTGATCAGGAGGGGGCGCCGTGGGCGGCCGCAGGCTCGAGGGGACCCGCCGCTGCTTTCCTCGCAGATCCTTCTGAACTCCCCTGGGTAGAAGTGGGGCAAGTTCCTGCCAGGGCGGCCGGCCCGTCTGAATGACGGTGGGGCCCGCACGGCGCTCGGGGCCTACGAGGCCGCAGCCCCCAAAGCCGGGCTGCACTCGGGGCCGTGGCCCGGGGACCCTCGGTGGGTAACGGAGGCCTCGGCCTGCGGCGGAGCTCACCTGGTTGTAGAAGACCTCGGGCTGCTGGTTCGGGGCCGGCACCGCCTGGGAGGCGGCGGCCGACAGCGAGCGGAGGCCGGGGCGGGGCCCGAGGCGGGCTGCGAGGAGCGCGGCGGCGCGCAACATGCTGCGGAGAGGCCGGACGGTGCAGGCGCGGGGCCGGGACGGAGCGGAGCGAGGCGTGGATGCCTGCGCAGGACGGACTGTGCGGAGGCCGAGGTGCGTGGAGCCCCGCGGCGGAGACCCCGCCCGCCTCGCGCCCACCAATGGGCAGGCGGGGCCCGAGGGCGCGCCCACCAATGGACAGGCCGGACCCGGGGACGTTCCCACCAATGGGCAGGCGGGCCTGGAGGGAAGGATTCCCCTCGGCCGAACACCCCTCCCCGCTCCCGCCTAGCGTGCTAGTTCGCGAACCGCCGGTGCCAACAGACCTGCACTCGAGCCTGCGGCTCCTGGGCTGGCCGCAGGGACGCCAGGCGGGCCAGCCACGGCTAAGGCAGGCGAGGAACGGAGGGCGCTGCCGGCCTCGAGGGAGGGGAAGCAGTGCAAAAGGCTGAGAGGTGGGGGTGGGGGGAGAAGCGCTGGTTTGACCCGGATCCTTAGAAACGCCACGTGGAAGTTTGCAAATGCGTTTATCTCCTGAACATCCTGGAAGTGGCACTGGGGGCGCAAGAAGGCCAGGACAAGGGACAAGGGCGATGGGTGGCAAGGGCAGGGCACAGCAGTGAGGTGTCAGAGCCAAGGCCTAGGTGAGGAGCTGAGCTGTGCCAGCAGTGGCTTGTCCAGAGAAGTTCAGGGAAAGGGCCCCCGAAGCTAGGGAGTGCCCTGCATGATCCGGTGAGGCTGGCTGTCCATCAAGTGTTCTGCACAAGCACTGAGCCTCGGCCGAAGGAGGCCAGCCAGACCTGGGGCTGCTTTGCTTTGCACAGCAAAGCTGATAGCAAATGGCTTGTCCTTGCATTTTTCTAGAGATAGGCTCTGGAATTCCAGTGGCTACACAATAAAACCCCCTCTGGATTGTTCTGGAATTATCTCGACGGTATCTGAAACCAGAGCCCAGACCAGAGGTGGCTGCAAGGAAGATGAGGGAGAAGTAGAGGGGTCAGAGCCCCCCCCCCCGAAGTCAGCATCCTGGATGGAACTATGGGGACTCAGGCAGTCCCAAGGTCTCTGAAGGGGTCAACCCAGAGAAAGCCAGCACCCACCCTTGTCTGCACCAGGGTCCTGTGAGAGGAAAAATACTTTCTGTGAGTATTCTTTTTTTGGGGGGGGGGTCCAGTCGTGGGGCCTGAACTCTGGGCCTGGGCACTGTCCCTCAACTCTTCAGCTCCAGGCTCCAGGCTAGCGCTCTACCACTTGAGCCACAGCTCCACTTCCGGCTTTTTTTTTTCTTATCTGGTGCTGAGGAATCGAACCCAGGGCCTCAGGCATGCAAGTCAAGTGCTCTACCACTGAGCCACTTTCCCAGCCCCCAGGAAAAATACTTTCTGATGATGTGCTGTGTCTTTCCCAGCCACTGTGCGCCCTGCTGGCAGGCAGCAGGCCTGACTCGCACTGGCCAGGGGAGGGCCCATGAGACCGGGACCAGGTCAGAGTCTCTCTTACTTCTGGATCTCTTGCTCCTATCTTGTGTTTACTTCTTGTTACTTTGTGGGTAGTTCCTTTGGAGCCCTCTGCTGTGATAGGGAACTTCAAACCAGCTCTAAATCCCTTTATTCTCAGTCCTGGTAAACTTTGGAGTGTGGATCCTTAAAAAAAAACAACCCAAATCACACCATATCACACCCACTCTGGCCACTTTGTCATACCAAGTCAATAGCAACCAGCCCCTGGAGATAACTGTCATAAGGAAGCAGCTTTGCCCACGTTCCCCTACACATCCACTAGGCCCCATGGGTAGTGAGCTGGTGACAGAACTGACAACCCTGACCAGTGAACTCGTCCTGGGCCCAGCCATGCTGCAGGTAGCATTCCCAGTGCTGCCCTGGCACCTCCACCCCTGAAGCAGGGAACACGGGGGGCAATGGGGTCATACCCAGGGCATAGTGTGGCTGCACCAGGTTAAGGAGCACGTGACGTAGGACTGTAACCACTTCCTTTTCCCAAGGCCCCAAGCAGAAACCAGACCGCTGGGCTCCTGCCAGAGTTTACACGGGGTTCTTCGCCATTGTGCAGGTGTTGTGAACGCAGTTAGTAGAGGTGGGGATTTCACCTCAGCAGTGAGCAGTTTCTCCAGGTGGTGTGGTCACGTGTGCAAAGCGGCACACAAGGACCATGGTCCTGCCTGCTTGTCTGCCTGGAACGGGCTCAGCCCCATCACAAGTGAAGAGATGAGCATCGCATGGCATTGCTTAGCTCTGCCTGGGACTCCGGGGCACCCACTTCTCTGGGACCTCTGACAGCAGTACGCGCCTGCCGGCTCCCCTCCCCCGGCCAGAGTACACAGCAGGCTGAGGGGCCTCACGCCCAACGCTGCAGTTCCTTCGGCGGCATTTCCATGAGGCAGTGAGGCGGTAGCAGCAGGGACTCTGGACCTGCCAGGGGTCAAGGCACCACACCCCCCAATATCTCCTGGGTGGGGTCACTGATGCACTAGGGAGGGGCTGGGGAAACAAGTGTGAAGTGGAACTTTTATTTCCAGTGTCAGTGACACAGAAAGTTCCCAAAGCCTACGAGATGTGCTCCGTCCTCGTCCCGAGCCCCTTCCCCAAACACCCTTTAGGTGCTCTGAGATGTGACGCATGAAAGAAGAAAATCAGGTTCACCATTGGGGTTTCACTCTGTGTTCCCAGAGCACCCCTGGGCCCCGGCCACCCTCTCCTTCCAGCCTGTTTCCAGAGAGAGCGCAGCATGTTACCCAGTGGGCTCCTCGTGTGTCCCCATTCCCGCAGCCAGGGAGAGAGCAGGCCACGGGAGGGTGAGGACCTGCCTGCTCCGCTCTGCTCCCCCACTGCCTCCGCCTCTTCCCTCCTGTAGTATGAGTCTCAGCTTCACAAGGAAATGGCTTCCATGAAGATAGGGAAGGCTGAGTTCACAATGACTGTCGCAGATAGGGGGCGCCACTTGCAGCGAGGTACAGCTGGCCAGCAGGGACTCCCACAGGGCTAGGCCCGAGGCTTCAGCTCCATCCTGGCCACGGCGAGCCGGTGCACCTCGTCAGGGCCATCAGCAAAGCGCAGCGCTCGGGCCCAAGCGAAGAACTGAGCCAGCGGGTAGTCACCACTCAGGCCCGCCGCTCCGAAGGCCTGGCAGACACAGGGGGGGGGAAGAGGGGAGGCCTGGCTGAGCCCTCACCCCAGAGGCCCCGCAAATGACAGCCTGCTCAGCATGGCTGATAGCAGCCACCGTCTTCCCACTGTGTCCCTGGCAACACCTGTGTGACACAGCATGCTCCAGAGATGTGGATGGAGGCACATGTCACCTGGATGCCAGACTCACCAAGCCTACTCGCAAGGCGGCTTCTGCCACCAGGGAAGTCGGGCGACAGGACTGGGAGGAAGTGGCCCTGCGCAGGGCGCAGGCTGAGTGAGCTACGGCAGGTCACTGCCCTGCACGGTGCCTGCTTTCTCGTGTTCCTATTGGGGTGAGATGGGCCCCCTGGCAGTGCTCATCTCAAAGAGGAAAAGGGGAGGGGCATGCACGGTGCCTGGGCAGCCAAAGGCCAGGGGGTGACATGTCTACTGTCACTTGGTTGGTGCTCACCTGAATAGCACGGTCAATCACTCGATAGGCCATGGACGGGGCCACCATTTTAATCATGGCAATTTCTAAAGCGGCAGCCTACAAGGAGAGGTCAAGATTAGAAAGGGGGGCAGAATGCTTGGAAGAACAATGCATTTCACCAGAAGTAAAAAATTAAAACACGCCCACCCCCAGGCAGAGCCCCGAGCGCGGGCTGTGCTGTCAGGGAATTCACATTGCTGGACGTGGAGAGAAAAGGAATGGCTGGTGCTGTGTTCCAGCTCACAGCGGGCTAGGGCTGAAAAGGTTGCTCCGTGTAGAGTGCTTGCCTCGCAGGCACAAGGCAGAGTTTGAGCCCCAGCAACATATAAACAAGAATAGCAGCAGCAACAGCAGCTCCATTTTCAAGCAACAGAGGACGGAGCACAGGCGGATCCAGGAAAAGCTTAAGCCACACAGCTGTCCAGGCGGAGGGCACCGGAGTGAGGTGCCTGAAAGCCTCCAGCGTATGAGCGCTTGTGTCAAAGAACCCACAACTGAGTCTGGCTGGCTCCCCAAGACAGAGGCTCTTGGCAGGGGATGGAGCCCACCCCACAGAAAAGCTGGACAAGGCGCTAGGCAATGGTGGCTGTTACAGCCACCACAAAGAGCTTTGACTAGTGAGTATTGTCGCCCTTTGAAATGAACCTCTCTGTTGGCAATTCTGTGTTCGGGCCAGGGCTGGTAGAGTCCTTCTCCTTGGCTCACTTGTCTGGTCTGACTCCTGCACCAAAGCCTTGGGAGACCAGGGCTGCACAGTTCTATGAGACTCAAGTTCAAGTCCAGCCAGTCAGTAAAGATGCAAGCTCAGTCGTCTTTCGTTGAGCCTTTCTCTGCCCTTGAATAGCAGAGATGAGTAGCCACCAATGACAAAAAGCCTAGTTTTCTCCATGTTTGCTGAGGAGGAGAGGACAGATTTCCATGCTGCCAGCTCGGCCCTCGCCTCCCACCTTATTTCCTGCCACGTCCATGAGGTGGGCAGTTTTCAGCACCAGCAGCCTTGCCTGCTCGATCTCCACACGGGACTGGGCAATATCTGCCAGGATTGTGCCCTGTTCCACCAGGGGCTTCCCAAAGGCCACGCGGGACTTCACCTGCGGATACCAGAGACACAGGGCTGCTGTGGGGGGCGGGGGGCAGAGGCTGGGGGGGCAGTGACCCGCGGGGTGGACTGGAGGACAGGAGCATGCCGCGTTTCTGCCCACTTGCCAGCCATGAGCACTTGTGGGAGAGCTGAGTGCTGCTGACCACGGTCCTGTGATGACAGGGCACATGACTCCCAGGAACTATTTACTGCGCGTACACAGCAAGAGGGATGGCCAGCTCTAGCCCAAGGCTGCTTCCCTTTAAGCTGACAGATAGGGAATGGCTGTGGAAGCCCCACATGATACAGGAGTCGAGCGCCCCCTGCTGACCACAGCCAGCCTCGCACCCCCCAACCCAGAGCACCACCAGCAGCAAGGCAGGCAAGTCAAGGCGCGCTGAGGATTTTAAAGTCTGCAGGCCAAAAGACATCAGAAAGGGTTATAAGCATTCTGTGCGTGTGTATGTGAGTGTGTGTGTAACTTAATTTTTACACAATTTAATAACAGAAAAACTATCATCAATTTTCAGACAAAAAATAAAAGTACCTACTATCCCACCATCTAATCACCCATACTTAACAGTTGGTAGTTGTCAGATCAAGGCATGGAGACACATGTTTGTAGTCCCCGCTACTTGGGAAAAAACTCAGGCAGGAGACACTTGAGCCTAGGAGTTCAAGGCTAGTCTGGACAACACAGCAAAGGCCCATGGCAAAAAGAAAAACTAAAGCCATATGTTTGTGGCTGTCCTAGACTTATCTACTCACATTTTATTTGGCAAAAAAAATGAAGTCATACTCTATATATTGCTTTTTAACTACCTTTTTTTCCGCTTAAGAAAATACAGTGAATAGCTATGTTAAGTAGATCTCTACAATATCTCTTTTTAGATTTTAGTCTGTTACATCATGGTTTACTTGATCCATCATCCAGTTAGCCTTGCAGACTATACCACACATCTTGCTGTAAGGACCAGTACTGCGCTAGACTCCTGGTGGCAAGTCTTTGTAGATTTTAGCTCTGCCCATGTACCCCAGGCCTGAGCAGAGTTGCCATGCGAGTGCCAGCTGCTTTCTGAGGACTTCAGACACCTGCAGTCAGACTCGGCCAGTCTGAGTTGTAATATAGTAAGGGGTGCAGTGATCTGTGTTTTCCAGGAACTGTTCTGTCTCAAGCAAAAGGATGTATATCACAGTTCTGCTCTGGAACCCAAGTGCATGTGATGGCTCCTGTTCTCTGCAGAGCACTTCTTGTTAGATACTTGTTTTGGTGTCAAGGTTTGCTTCATGTTTGTGGAACCAATAGCAGTGATGGAACTCTTTTTTTTTTTTTTTTTGTCGGTCATGGGGCTTGAACTGTGGGCCTGGGCGCTATCCCTCAGCTCTTCAGCTCAA
>NW_012267282.1:5227068-5233048 GCF_000151885.1 Dipodomys ordii | reverse complement strand
TTTTGTCGGTCGTGGGGCTTGAACTCTGGGCCTGGGCGCTGTCCCTCAGCTCTTCAGCTCAAGGCGAGCGCTCTACCACTTGAGCTACAGCGCCACTAATCTCTGCCTTCTGTAGAAAGGGGGGAGGGGGCCAGTGAGACAGTCCAGAATGTTTATGGGGGGCCTGGGCGAGGCAACACCCCAGAGAGGGGCCAGGCTCTCAACCCTTTTGATATAACACACCTGAGCTAAAAGCAGGGGCCATCACAAAGGGGACAGATCACAGAGTCACTTGTGGGGCAGACGGTGACAGGTGGGTTATACTTGCATGTGAGAGCAGTGTACCCCATGTGGCACTCCTGCTGAGAGCAGAGGTGGGCTCTCCCCGTTTAGATTTGTGAGTGTGTGTGGTGAGGGGTGTTGGCAGGTATCGGGGTTTGAGCTCAGGGCCTTGCGCTCTCATTCAGCATGTTTCTAGTTAGTTGGAGATGGAATCCTACAGATTTTTTTTTTTCAGACTGGCTTTAAACCCTGATCCTCCCTCCAAATCTCAGCCTCCTGAGTAACTAGGATTACAGGCTGAGCACCTGGCTCAATACCTTTTTAGTGTCACCTAAGAGAGAACTGGCCTACCAGGCCTCAGGAAGTGTGCTCTCTGATACCCATTGTCATGTATTTGAAAGCTGATTCTAGGTCATATACCTGAGATCCACCACTTGCGACCGTTTATGACATAGACACCATCCTCCTCTCGGATGGAAGCCTCGATGTTGGTAGCATCTGACGAGGCCACCTGCATGGAAGCACGTTCCAGTTAGCGCCGCCACTGCCCCTGCCTCTGTGCAGAGACTAGGCAGGCCCAGCAAGGCAGGACGGCCCAAGGAAGGTACCTGGGGCTCCGTCATGGCAAAGCAGGAGCGCACCCTGCCCTCCAGCAGAGGGATCAGCCAGCGGGCCTTCTGCTCCTCTGTGCCATAGCGCACCAGCAGCTCCATGTTTCCCGTGTCTGGCGCGGAGCAGTTGAACATCTGCCAAGGACAAAGAGTGCAGCAGAGACCCCCACAGCCACGTTCAAACTCCCGCTGAGGACTCGTGGAAGTACTCCTCCTCTCCCCCTATGAAAATGCTCATATATGCCCTGTGTGCGTGCATGCGTGCGTGCGTGCATGCGTGCGTGCGTGCATGCGTGTGTGTGTGTGTGTGTGCATGTGTGCATGTGTGTGTGGTAGTAGTAGTAGTAGTAGTAGTAGTAGGGCTTAAACTCAGGGTCTGGGCATTGTCCCTGAGCTTTTTCTATCAAGCTGGGTGCTCGAAGAGTGGCTGTGTGCTCTTCTGGTGGCTAAGAGTCTCACAGACTTTCCTGCCTGGGCAAGCTTGAACTGGGATCTTCAGATCTCCACCTCCTCAGTAACTAGAATTAATAGGCACACATGCATTTTTCTTTATTTATATTTGTACCAGTCCTGGGGCTTGAACTCAGGGCCCGAGGCACTGTTTCTAAGCTTCTTTTGCTCAGCCACAGCACCACTTCCCGCCTTTTCCGTGTATGTGGTACTGAGGAATCGAACCGGGGGCTTCATGCATGCTAAGCAAGCACTCTACCACTAAGCCACATTCCCAGCCCTCACACGTGCATTTTTAAAATGAAATCTCAAATTCTCTGTAGACCCCTCTGTGTGCGCCGGGGCTGGAGTCTCTGCCATCCCTGGGTGACTGCCCCGCTGAGCTGACCGCTGTCCTCCTTTCAGATGAAAAGTTTACGCTCCTGTCAGCTGCCCTGAGTCTGCCTTTCTGGGTGGGGAGCTGCTCTTCTTGCACTGAGCAAGGCATGGCAAAGGTACCTCAGGCGCATACAGAGACGTGCCCATGACTTCACACAGATGTGCGTACTCCACGTTGGTCAGTCCTGCTCCGTATTTTTGTTCTGGGTCGCTCTCCAAAGGAAGGAAAAGGTTCCAAAGTCCTTCAGCCTTGGCCTTGTCCTGTCACAGAAAAGCATGAGCCAGAGTCAGAAAGGATGTCTAATGGGAGATGCAGTAGAGATGCAGTGGTCTCAAGAACAATGACCTGAGTGGCTGCCGCTGGCTGGATAGGCAGATGGCAGAAACACGGGAAGCCCCCGGGGAACAGCCAGAGCCAGCCAGCAGTGACAGGCCGTCAGCTGGCCCCCAGGTTTACATATCTGAATTTATTCAGATATGACCAGAAGTAACCAAAAAAGATTCATACTAGGCATTACTTCTCTCAAGGTGTTTGCTACATGGGTATTAGCGTGTGTGTGTGTGTATGTGTGTGTGTGTGTGTGTGTGTGTGTGTGTGTGTGTGTGTGTGTGTGTGCTGGTACTGGGGTTGAAATCAGTGCAGATGGTAACCACACACACTTTATTGCTTCCATTCTGAAATAGACAACCCGGTTGGCCTGGCTTTCCAAGCCACACACAGCCTTCCTCTTCCACACCCATCTGTGTGTTTGTGACTACACAACCAGAACTCAGGATAAAACCGAGTATGGGGAGCCAAGATTAGTTCTGCTCAGCGGGCCTGAGGGCCACAGGTGAGCCCTGGAGTAAGGGCCGAGGTTGGCCATGTTACCCGCGGCCAGCTCTTCCTTACCTTGAGGTCTTCCATGAGCGGGGAAGGGCTCCACCTGTCGGCAGAGGCCTGGTGTCGCTGCAGCTCTGGCTCTGCAGGGTACACTTGCTGCTCCATAAACTGCTGCAGGCGGCCATACAGCGTCCTGACCCTTGGGGAGAGGCCTTCTGGAGAGAGAACCAGAGCCCCCTTGGTGGCATGAGCTGGCGAAGCTTCTGGAACAGAGCTGTGTCTCCTCATGCCGGTGGGGCTTAGCAGGCCCTGCGCTCGGCTCCACACATGGTGGGACCTTGTGACTGGTTTGGTGACTGGCATCTCTTTGAAAATTCGGAAGCCTTCTTTAGTTGCAAAGTCCCATGCCAAGTTAGACATAAATTCGGCCAGCTTGCCACTCTGTCCGGCCGTCGCTGAGCTTGCTTGCCCTAAGCAGAACGAGGGACAGCAGCGATTAGAGGCACCTTGGGATGCTGACCTGTGCAAGGATGACCGCCACTACCGCTCATTTCCAGCCATACCACTGTCTTAATCTGCACTTTGCACAGGAAACTGAGGCTCAGGGATGGAAGTGACTTGTTCAAGCTGCCAATGAATGGACAGGGAACTCGAGGTCAAAGGCAGGTCTACCTGCCCTCTGTGCTTCACTTCCAGAAACTGCATTCGCCTAGGGGTGCGCCAGTGACTCGTGCTGCACCAGCGGGCGAGGAGGCATCCTGTATTGTGCTCAGCCACCTGGCTGGACAACAGTCACGTGACAACAGATGGCCAGGGGCTACTCAGCATTTTGGCTAGATCAGCAAGCAGCACTAGCTGCTCACTTGAGTTGCTCTTCCTATGCTCTCTGAAATGCCTGCACCAAGTCTTTTCACAAGGACTATTTTTCCTATTTAAAGAATAATTAAGCTGGTACTAGTGGCTTACAACTGTCATCCTAGCTACTCAGGGGGCTAAGATCTGAGGATCGAGGCTCAAAGCCAGCCTGGGCAGGAAAGTGAGATTTTTTTTTTTTTGTCATGAGGCTTGAACTCTGGGCCTGGGCGCTGTCCCTTAGCTCTTCAGCTCAAGGCTAGCACTCTACCACGTGAGCCATAGTGCCACTTCCAGTTTTCTGGTGGTTTATTGGAGATAAGAGTCTCACGGACTTTCCTGCCCAGACTGGCTTTAAACAGCGATCCTCAGATCTCAGCCTCCTGAGTAGCTAGGATTACTGGCGTGAGCCACCGGTGCCTGGTTCCTGAGCTTCTTTTGTTCAAGGGTAACACTACCACGGTGTCACTTCTGGCCTTTTCTGAGTAGTTTATTAGAGATAAAGAACTCATGGGCTTTCCTGCCCAGGCTGGCTTCTGTGATCCTCAGATCTCAGCATCCTGAGTAGCCAGGTGTGAGCCACTGGCACCCAGCTTCTGTGAGACTCTTATCTCTAATTAACCTCTAAAAAGTCAGAATCAGAGCTGTGGCTTAAGTGGTAGAGTGCTATCCTTGAGCAAAAAAGCTCAGAGACACAGCCCAGTCATGACTTCGAGCCCCAGACCTGATATTTAAAAAAGAAAGAGAAATATTACCTATTAAGTTTTTATGATGAATGAATAAACTATTATAGAATTCTGGTCAGACCAGTTCCTGCCATACCTCTAGGGTAAGAGGAAGAGCAGTTGAGCACTGTCTTGGCTGAGACTCATCCGAATGGCCACCCCGTTACCTGTGAGCGACCGCTTGTAGACTCCCTGTAGGATTGCCGCCACACGGAAGAAGGAGAAGGCCAGGTAGAAGTTCCAGTTCTCAATGGCAGGGATGCCCATGTGGAGACAGTACATCCTGAAGTACTCCTCTGCGCTGGGGATGCCCAGCTGCCTCACATCCTGGTCACTGAAACCTGCAGTGAAGGAGGTGAACCTGGGCCGTCAGTCAGTGCCTGCCTTGCCCCAGGGCTGGCGAGGGGCTGAACGATGCAGGTCTCGAGAGGCCCTAGAAATTCAGTTCATATCCAGCTCCAGAAGGAAGCTCATGATGTCAGCAGCTCCTCCTCCCTCCATCAGATAGCCAGGGCTCTAGGCATGGAGCTATGCGTCACAAATTGGCTCTGAAGAGCTGAAGGACAGCGCCCAGGCCCAGAGTTCAAGCCCCACGACCGACAAAAAAAAAAAAAAAATTGGCTCTGAAAGGTTTCAGACGAAATCAGCAGTAGGGGCTGGGAAGGTGTCTCAGTGATAGAGCGCTTGCCTTGCATGCATGAAGCCCTGGGTTCGATTCCTCAGCACCACATAAGCAGAAAAACCGGAAGTGGCGCTGTGGCTCAAGTGGTAGAGCACTAGCCTTGAGCTGAAGAGCTGAGGGACAGAACCCAGGCCCAGAGTTCAAGCCCCATGAATGAAAAAAAAAAAATCAGCAGTAAAGGAAGGACTGTGGCCTCAGATTCTACCTGGACCACAGTTCACAGCAAGTAGATATTCTCAACAAGCATTTGAAGATACTTGTTCTTTGGCCAGGTTAACACCAGCACTGGAAGGGCTGGGACTGCAATTCAGTGGTAGAACACTTGACTAGCACATGGCCTTGGGTTCCATTCCCAGCAAAACACACACACACACACACACACACAGACATTGGAAGAGCACCCCATCAAATTATGCAAAAAATAAATATAAAATTCCACTGATGCCAGTCTCAGCAGCCAGTGCCTCTAATCTTAGATACTCAGATGTGATCATTCAGAATCAGCCTAGACAGATAAATCCTGGAGACTCTTATTCCAATTAGCCAGGGAAAATGTCAGAATTGGAGGCATGGCTTACCACTTGAACCAAAGGGTCACTTCTAGTTTTCTAGTGGTTAAATGGACATAAAGAGTCTCATAGGGGCTGGGAGCTGGTGGCTCCCACCTGTCATCCTAGCTACTCAGAAGGCTGAGGTCTGAGGATCTCAGTTCAAAGCCAGTCTGGGCAGGAAAGTCTGTGAAACTCTTATCTCTAATAAACCACCAGAAAACTAGAAGTGGTGCTATGGCTCAAGTGGTAGAGCGCTTGCCTTGAGCTGAAGAGCTGAGGGCCAGCGTCCAGGCCCAGAGTTCAAGCCCCATGACCGACAAAAAAAAAAAAAAAAGAGAGACAGAGAGAGAGAGACTCATAGGAAACTTGCTGCCCAGGCTGGCTTCAAACCACCATTCTCAGATCTCAGCCTCCTGGGTAGCTAGGATTACAGGCATGAGCCACCAGCACCCAGCTGAAGTTTCTTTATTTTTGGCAATACTGGGGTTTGAACTCAGGGCCTTGAGTTAGGTAGTCAGGCACCTTATCACTGAGCTACACTTTTATCCCTAATATTGTATTTTTAATTTAAAAATCAAATTGAGCCGGGCGCTGGTGGCTTACACCTGTAATCGTAGATACTCAGGAGGCTGAGATCTGAGGATCGC
>NW_012267282.1:5206477-5226898 GCF_000151885.1 Dipodomys ordii | reverse complement strand
AGGAGGAGGCTGCAATGCTTGGTAAGAAATGTACGCATTATCCTGCCCATGCAATTGTAACCCCTCTGTACAGTATGTTCACAAATAAAATAAAATAAAAAAAAATAAAAATAAAAATCAAGTAGAAATTAGCCATGTGTGAGCATGTGCAGGAGGGCTTTAGGCAGGCGTACTGGTCCCCTGCCATGCCTCGTACACCCACTCACCCCAGCACATGATTTCTACACCCAGCCCAGGACTGTGTGGTCATACCTAGTCCAGTTGTCCCTCGGCCAGACTAGCTCCCAGTGCTGGGCTGGCTGGCTCCCAGGCGGGGCCATTCTTACCTCTCAGCAGTGGGAAACTGGACGGCAGGTAGTGAGCCAGGCAGCTGTACGCGACATCTGAGAGGGGGTCACCTAAGGTGGAAAGTTCCCAGTCCAGGACAGCAAGCACTTCTGGCTTTTCTGGGTGAAACAGCAGGTTGTCGAGCCTGAAAAGCCGCATGGGAATGAGATGGATGGCTCTGGGGACTCCGCCCGAGGGTGTGCTCTGTACCAGCACGGTCCACTTGTTCTTCCAAGCACCCTCCCTACCCCGCCTGCCCTGGACCGTGCTGGGAGTGTGGACTGCGGGGTCACCTGGTGTTCTGACTTCCCACTGTACTCAGCCAATCAGAGGCACCGGCGGGAGATTGCCTGACCAGTTATTTGCCCAGCTTCCTTTGGGCAGAGGGTGGAGGGTGGCAGAATTCCTCTACTGTGGACCACAGCGCTGGCCAGGCAGCCCGTTCCCCACAGCTACCTTCCAACGACTCGAAAGCAGATGTGCAAAGTCCTTGATGATCATGCCACAAAAATTCCAGCCTAATGCCTCGCCTCTTGAGGCCCCTGGTTCCTAACAAATACACGGTAAGGAGCAGGGATGCAGGGGGACTCCTAGGTCTAGGTTGGGTCTGGAAAGGTGACAAGGCTTCCTTCAAAGCCATGAGCCACCAGCCAAGAAGTCCAGGGGACACTGTCTAAGGTGCTTCTAGTGGTTACAACTTGGAAGTGGGGAGAAGGCACCACGGAGAGCAGCTCCCCCCAAATGCCTTAGGGTCAAGGCTGACAAAGCATGAGGTAAGAGGAATAATTCCTTCTGTCAAATAGACCATGGCCCATGGTTTGATTTCCCTCTTCCAGGGCCCTGCCCATCATCTTTCCCATCTAGTACTCCACTCCCTGACATGTGCCCACCTGAAGTCCCCATGCACCACCGTGGTCCTCTGTTCCTGGGGGAGGTGGAGCGGCAGCCACTGGATGAGCCTCTCCATGGCGGGGATGGTGGTGGTTTCCGCGGCTCGGTACTGCTTGGTCCAGGTTTGCACCTGGCGGGGAAGATAGTCCCCTGTGGGGACCACGGTTAGAACCTGCGGTGCCAGCAACCTCCAAAGGCTTTGAAAACTAGCCAGGGTGGTGAAACCCTCAGAAACACTGGAGTGTTATGTCAGCGTCTGCCTTGTTTGGTTCTGTATGCTCCATGGGGCCTTCCTAGTGAGCCCCGGCCATCTTGCACACTTTGTAAGCTTCCTAATAGCCTAGAGTCAGTCCCTTTTGTCCAAACAACAATGGCCAACTAAGAGCATGAACTCTGCAGCCAGACAAGCAGACAAATGACTTAACCCTTCTGTGCCTTATCTTTCTCATCCATGAAATGATTCTCCTAAGTTTCTGGGATGATAAAGTATGTAAAGCCTTGGGTACCAGCTACTCAGGAGGCTAAAGCCAGCCTAGAAAACAGTGAGGCTCTGTCTGGGAAGGATGGAGGGACACAGGGAGAGAGGGGCGAAGGAAGGGAGGAAGGAAACAGGTAGCAGAATGAGAAACACCTAAAATTCACATGCATTAATTTTATAAAAAGTGGATGGATGGATTGGAGGTGTGGCTCAAGTGATAGAGCATCAGTTACGAGTGCAAAAGCCGAGCAAGAGTGCAAGGCCTCAGAGTTCAAGGCTACCATCCAGACCCTAACTGCAGAGGCCCAGCAGCTTCTCACCTTGTTTCCCATAGAATTCTAGCCCTGTGGCCTTCAGGTCCACACTGTGAATTGTGCACAGAGCTTTGTTCATGGCAGTGTAGATGGCTCGTCTATGGCTTGGGTCCAAGCCTGGCAGGGAGGGGTCTTTGTAGATGAGACCTGGGCAGTATTCCATCAAGTAGAAGGGTGTGCCTACGACACTGGGGGGCAGGGGAGACACAGAGGCGTTCAGGGGCCAAGTGTAGGCATGGTGCCCAGGAAGAGCTCACCTTGGCCATACTAGACATTTCCTGGTCCCTCTACACATAAGTACAGGGTGTTTAGAGTCTGAGCCTCTTACCTCCAGGTAACTGGCAAAAGACTGGAAGTAGAAGTGTGACACAAGTGACAGAGTGCCAGTGTTGAGTGCTAAAATCTAAGGGATAGCACCTAAGTGCCAGCCCCAGTACTGGTGCATGCGCACATGTGTACTAGGGTAACCTAAAGATCTGAAACTTCTGAGCGAAGTGGCTATAGAGTCTTTTCTCTCCCACCCAAATTGTACTTGCTTTATCTCTACCAAAATGGCACTTGAGCCAGTGAAGGGGCTTTTCTCTTCTTCACTTGGATACACAGTCGCTGAACCATGTGAACCTTACCTCGAATCTTCACAGAGGTCCAGAACAGTGGGGACAGGCACTCCAGCTTTTGCCAGGGCTCTCATTATTCTGCCAGAGCAAAGAAAAATGAGCTTTGCGAGGGAAACACTGATGAGCCTCTGCAGATTGCTTTTCTGATTTACAACACAGTCCGCTGGAGCTGGGCTGTAACCTAGTGGTATGGTGCTTGAGCTGCATCAGGAGGCCCTGAGTTGGATTCCCAACAACAACAACAACAACACACACACACATATACACACAAGGGACGTGCAAAGACTAAGATGAAATTCTAAAAAATATTCAAGGGACCCAAAAGTAGGTAAGAAAAACACAAAACAAGAAAATATCAGCAATTTCATTAAATTTAATAGCTTAATTGTCAGGCTGAATAGAAACATGACCTAACTATATGAGGTCTACAAAAGGAATACTTTAAAAAATATAGCAGGGGACCCATGGCTCATGCTAGTAATCCTAGCTCAGGAGGCTGAGATCTGAGGATCAGGACCATGGTTCAAAGTCAGCCCAGGCAGGAAAGTCTGTGAGACTCTTATCTCCATTTAACCACTAGAAAACCAGAAGTGGCATTGTAGCTCAAGTGGCAGAGCACTAGTCTTGAATAAAAGAGCTCAGAGACAACCCAGACCCTGGGTTCAAGCCCCCCAACCAACAAAAAATTAAATATAAAAAACTTCTCAGAGGGGCTGGGAAGGTGGCTCTGGTAGAGCGCTTGCCTTGCATGCATGAGGCCCTGGGTTCGAATCCTTAGTACCACATAAGCAAAAAGAAAAAAAGCTGGGGGCTGGGAAGGTGGCTCAGTGGTAGAGCGCTTGCCTTGCATGACTGAGGCCCTGGGTTCGATTCCCCAGCACCACATAAGCAAAAAGAAAAAAGCCGGAAGTGGCGCTGTGGCTCAAGTGGCCGAGCACTAGCCTTAAGCTGAAGAGCTGAAGGACAGCGCCCAGGCCCAGAGCTCAGGCCCCACAACCGGACCCAAAAAAAACAAAAAAAAACTTCTCAGAAAAAGCCAGTATTGGAGCTGTAGCTCAAGTGGTAGAACACTATTAACCTTGAGCAACAGAAGCTCAGAATCAGCAAACAGGCCCTGAGTTCAAGCCCTAGGGTTGGAAAAAGAAAAACACAAAACAGTATAGAACGAATCACCAGGGCTGGGAAGGTGGCTTGGTGGTAGAGTGCTTGCCTTGCAAGCATGAGGTCCTGGGTTCGATTCCTCAGCACCACATAAGCAGAAAAAGCTGGAAGTGGTGCTGTGGCTCAAGTGGTAGAGCGCTAGCCTTGAGCTGAGGGACAGTGCCCAGGCCCAAAGTTCAGGCCCTACAACTGACCAAAAAAAAAAAAAAAAAAAAAAAAAAAAAAAGAACAAATCACCATAGATAGGCTGAAAATAAAAAGACGGAAAGGAAAGTACCATGCAGCTGAAAAGTCTAATAAGTGAGAGCAATTATCAGAGACAAAGAGGACATTACAAACAAGACATTATAATAGCAAATGCATATGTGCATAACGATACAGCTTCAAAATACATAAAAATGATCACAACTGAGGAGAAACATCCCTCTCAGTAGCCATAGAACCAAAGTTAGATTTATGTAAAGACATAGAGCTGAACAAAGCTATCAATAGCTGACTCGACTGACATTTGTAGAACATTCAAGGTATTTTATTATTTTTTTAGGTTTTTTTTTTGGACAGTCCTGGGGCTTGAACTCAGGTCCTGGGCACTGATCCTGAGCTTCTTTTGCTTAAGTCTAACACTCTACCACTTGAGCCACAGCACCACTTTGGGCTTTTTCTGTTTACGTAGTACTGAGGAATTAAACCCAGGGCTTTATGCATGCTAGGCATGCATTCTACCACTAAGCCACCTTCCCAGTCTCAATCCTCAGATCTCAGCCTCCTGAATAGCTAGGATTACAGGCATGAGCCACGGGTGCCCAGCTTGCATGTTATTTTTGAGGTAAGGTCTTACTTTATGCCGGGGCCAGCCTGGAATGTGGTCCTCCTGTTTATGCTTTGCTGGGTTGCTGGGGAAGACAGGTGTGCAGCACTGTGCCCAGCCATTGTTCTGGTGGCTGAAATAACAGGTGTGCACCACCTCACCCAGAGCTATTGGTTGAGATGGAGTCTCTTTGCTCAAGCTGGCTTCAAACCACAATCCACTGATCTCTACCTCTTACGTAGCTGGGATTACAGGCTTGACTGAGCTTCCTGGCTACAATGCAGATTTATATACTACTACATGGCACCTTCACAGAAACTCACCTATGGTCTCAGGGCTGCACACTCTTACCCGCCCCCCAACTTACCTGAACTCCCGCTCCACTGCATGGGCAGACGGAAGGAGAGCCCCTGGAGGCTTCTTCCTCAGAACCAGCTGGTGGTCAGCCCACTTGATGTAGTAAGTTGGATTTGACTGTCCATGATCAAACTGTAGGAGTTCTAAAGGACCTGCAAGTTTCCAAACAACACTCAGAGCACAGCTGGAGCCAGATGTGGACAGATGCCCCTTCTCCCTGAGTTCTGCCTTTGGGGTACAGAACATCATCTTTGAAGCAGTGCAGAAAAAAAAAAGCCAGAAACCTCCTCCTTGGGTAAGGCAACTGAGCCCCAGCCACACCCTGTTGGCGTGGGGCAAAGTCAGAGGTCACCACAGCATGGCAAAGACCACTTCCTTTGTACCTGGTCATTTTCCCATGCTGCCTGGTATTCCGCATCGTCCCCCTGGCCGGCTCCTGCCCCGTGAACTACAGCACACACATGGCAACCCAGCTGGCCACAAGGATGGAAAGTGCCCAGGTGTGTCCCTCACCCCACTCAACCAAACCATGCCCAACACCAATGTGTCAGCTACACGTTGTGTCTTCAGCACCAGCCAAAGTTCCAGGATTGTGGCCTGCTTGCCAGCTCCTGGCGGAAGTGGACCTCACCCACACTTGGCCTCATGACAACACCGAGCCCTACATAGATTCCTGTCAGAGAGAGCAGGCTGGAAACAGCCAGTGTGGTCCCCACAAGAACCAAAGGAACACCACGGCTGTAATCGCCGGGAGACGTCCAAGCGTGGATCTCTTGTAAGGATCAAGCAGAGTTGAGTCACAGGTGGGAAGCTCTGCCCAGCATCGGTACACCGCTTGTCTGAGCTGAAGTGTAAAGAAAGAGTCCAGACAAAGTGGCACCAGCTTGTTGATTTTTTTTTTTAAATCATCAACTTAGAACTCACCTCCACCAAACCAGCTGTCGCCTCAAAAACTGACAAACTGAGCTGGGAAGGTGGCTCAGTGGTAGAGCGCTTGCCTTGCATGCTTGAGGCCCTGGGTTCGATTCGTTAGCACCACATAGGCAAAAAGAAAAAAGCCGGAAGTGGCGCTGTGGCTCAAGTGGTAGAGCTCTAGCCTTGAGCTGAAGAGCTGAGGGACAGTGCCCAGGCCCAGAGTTCAGGCCCCACGACCGGACCCAAAAAAAAAAAAAAACTGACAAACTCCCAACTACCCTGAGCACAAACGGTAGCCCCCAAGTTCCTTTCCTCCTCTAGGGCAGTTTGCAGGACAGTGCTGCTGAGCCACAGTGTACTGTTGTGATCCCAAAGCAAGGCGCTTGTAAGCCGGGTACGGTAAGCCTAGTGACTTAAGAGCTGAAATCGCAGGATCACAGTTCAAAGCCAGCATAGGCTGGAAATGGAGCTGTTGCTCAAGTGATAGAACACCAGCCTTGAGTGCGAAAGCTAAAGGATGATGCCCAGGCCCTGAAATCAAGCCCTAGTATGGAAGGAAAGAAGGAGGGAGGAGGGAGGGAAGCAAGGAAGGAAGGAAGAGAAAGGGAGAAAGAAAAAGGAGAAAGAAATAAAAAGGGGGAAAAGGAAAGACAAAAAGGAAAGAGAAAGGAAATTGCTACTTTCCCCACACAAAACTGCAAGCAGGGCTCTTCCCTGCCAGCCCACCAGGGGTTGAAAGTGAGCAGCAGCCTGGAAGCCTGGCTGCGCACAGGGCCACAAACCCCCACGGCCTTCCATACCTGGGCCTCCGCTCCCCAGCAAGTTCTTGAGGTATGTCTGCAAGGCATCTTTTGGAATTTCCATATTCTTCCTCACAGGACGTGTGTTGGGAATGCCCATGCGCAATGGAAAACCCAGAAGAGCTTCCAGTTCCTTCACTGCAGTCTCTGGGTCATCGACCTGGTTTGGAAGAGAATCTCAACCTCATGGGGGTGAGCCCTGTCCATCTTCACCTGTCTCTCCCAGAGCCGATCCTCAGGAGAAACACCCAAGGAGTCAGTCCTCTGAGGAAGGCTCTAGAGCCAGCACACTCAGCTAATGAAGAAACAGATTCTGTCCTCTTCTGTTTGACTCTCTTTAATGTAATTCCTAACCACTCTCAACTTCCCACATGCACAGAAGAGTGCTGCTTAAAAGCTTACAATAAGCCGGGCATAGTGGTGCATACCTGTAATAGCAGCCCACAGAGGCTGAGGCAGGGGCATCCAGACTGGCCTGAGCTATGTAGGGAGACCCTACATAAGAGTTTAGAAGACATTTCGTGCCAAGAGAGCAGATGACTAGGACACAGCATTGGCTCTGTCCCTCCAGCAACTCAGCTTAACCATACAAATCCAAATGTAAAAAGGCTAGCCAGGGAACCCTCGCACAGGGCTGGGCCAGGGCGAGGGGCGGTGGGAGGGGGGCAGGGCAGCCCGTGTGCCTGGCAGCCGCTGGCTCCCATCATAGAAAAGCCTGGCTTAGTCTAGATGCCTGGCACTCTTTACTCCAGCAGCCTTCTTCGTACAGAGCAGCTTCGTTGCCGCTGAAACGCAAGGAGCGGGTCATGCTGGTTTCCTCACTGGTTAAACAATGAGGTGGGGAAAGCTCTGAAAGTAACCTACAGCTACAAATGTAAGAGGACCCCCCCGCCCCAGGGATGCTTGCACTAAGTCCTGGTGTCTGGCCGGGGGTTCAAAGCACAGTGACTCTTACTTTGATGGTATGAATGCCCAGGCTGGCAGCTGCTTTCAGATTTGGTCCCAGGTCATCCAGGAAGATGGAGTCAGAGGGCTGCAGGCCGAGGCGCTGCAGACACAGCTGGTACAACCTGGGGTCCGGCTTACAGATGCCTTCCACACAGGACTCCACCACCTAGGGAGGGGAGCGGGGCCCCTAAAGGAAGAGCTCTGACATGCTTCTTGAGATAAAGCGCAGAAAGTGGGCACGTGAGTTTTATTGAAATATGTAACTTAAAAGTGTACTGTACTAGCTGGGCATGGTGGTGCACATCTATAATCCCAGCACTTGGGAGGCTGAAGCAGTAGGATTGTGAGTTCAAGGCCAGACTGTGCTATCTAGTGAGACCTTGTCTTAAATCTCAAACCGCTCACAGTGCTGTGATATAAAATGGCGCTGTCTTCATAAGCTGGAAATTCAGGGCTACAAACCGAGGGACAAACATGGGTTCTATATTGGACACTGTGGCCACACAAACACTTTCCTCGCTGTCTGCATGTCAGCACTTCGTCCTGTCACCCACGATGGTGACGTCGAGCAGAAGTGAAGCTGCAGAGGGGACATGCCACCTCCTAGAAGCACACCTAATGCCGCTCCCAGAGTGGAAAGAAACAGATGATGCTGTGAAATGACATGTCAAACACTTAAGTTGCCAGAGAAATTCTCTCTGGTGTGTTCCAGAGGCCGTAACTCTTGGCTAGACAGGTGAGAGGGTTCCCATCTTCCCTGTAGAAGGCCCTGGAAACCCTCTTGCCACTGTGGGCTTTGCATCCCCTAAAGGGTCAATCCTATTTATGTAAGACATAAATAGACATCTACACAAAGCCAGATGTGTCTAAATTATGTCATAAACATTAAAGGACACGTGTACCAAATTGTAGTGCAGGAATTAGCACCACAAAAACAGGGCAATCAGGTTGGTCTTGATAAAAGAGGGCTTTGGGGAAGACTGGTCAGAGGGCAAAGCAGGGAAGGAAAGGATGCAGGGGACCAATATGCCAGAAGTACTTTATATGTATGTATGAAAACAGAACAATAAAAGCCATAAAACACAAAAATTGTTTTTAAAAAAGGAGCCATGCCTGTAGTCTATACCTATAATCCTAGCTACTCAGGAGGCTGAGATCTGAGGATCAAGGCTCAAAGCCAGCCCAAGCAATTAAGCACCAGAAAAGCCGGAAACGGAGGTGTGACTCAAGTAATAGAAAGCTAGCCTTGAGAAAAAAAAAAAAGCCCAGGCCCTGAGTCAAGGCCTAGAACCAGCACCAAAAAAGAAGAAAAGATGAAAGGGTAGATACAAAAGAATAATTGAGATGAACTTGATCAAAGTATATTGTTTGCATGTGTAGAAATAAAACAATGTGCAATCAATGCACATTATTAGAAAATAAACAGAAATAAAACCTAAATACATAAATGACTCTAGTTGGTCTCAGGAAAGGTCAGAGAAGCCTTTCAGATGTGTGGGCTGAGTTATCACTGTAAAAGCTCCGCTTCAACCCAACACCGATCTCAGTCAAAGCTAAGAGCTGCACACAAGCAGCATCCAATGTTACATCCTGGGGTGAGTGTGAGACCCTGTTTCCACAGCCTTCCCCTCAGCTTACCACATCAAACTGTTTCCGGTCCAGGGGCAAAAAGCTTTTCCCATTGGAGAGATAAAAATTATTGCTCAAGACTGCGGTCTGAAGACCTTTGGCCCGGATCTGAGAAATGGCCTGGGTCATCACTGGGAATGGCCTTGCCATCTGCTTGCTGGTCATCAGAGAGAAGAACGAGTCCACCGGCACAGTGGTCTTTGACTGCAGACATAAAGCGGGAGGAGCCCTGATGAGCCTCAATTCATGACCCTTGGCTCCTCACCTACACGCTGAATTCCACATGTGATTTTTAAAAATTTCTGGTTGGTTGTGGGGATTGAACGCAGGGCCTGGGCGCTGTCCCTGAGCTCTTTTGCTCAAGGCAAGTGCTCTACCACTTTGAGCCACAGTGCCACTTCCAGTTTTATGGTGGTTCATTGGAGGTAAGGCTGGCTCTGAAAGCAACACTTGGAGAAGCCTCCTAAGAAGCAAGGATTACAGGCGTGAACCACCAGCACAAGGCTACACATGATTTTGAGGGGAGTTCTGTTTATTTGGTTGTTTTTTGAGACAGTCTCACTATGTTGCCCAGAGTAGCCCCAAACAGGCAGCTCAAAGGATCCCCCTGTTTAGGCTCCTGTGTAGCTACAACTACAAGTGGGTGCCATTGTGCCTGGCTACAAGGCACCAGTAGCTTACACCCATAATCCTAGCTCCTCAGCAGGCTGGGATCAGAGGATTGCAGTTCAAAGCCAGATTGGGCAGGAAAGTCTATGAGATTCTTTTTTTTTTGTCAGTCGTGGGGCTTGAACTCTGGGCTTGGGCTGTCCCTGTGCTCTTCAGCTCAAGGTGAGCACTCTACCGCTTGAACCACAGCACCACTTCTGATTTTCTAGTGGTTTATTGGAGATAAAGAGTCTCACGGACTTTGCTGCCCGGGCTGGCTTTGAACCATGATCCTCAGATCTCAGCCTCCTGAGTAGCTAGGATTACAGGCGTGAGCCACTGGCACCCGGTTCCAGGAGATTCTTATATCCAATTAACCACTAAAAAAAGCCAGAAGTGGAGCTGTGGCTCAAGTGGTAGAACATTAGCTGTGAGCTGAGCCTAGGCCATGGAGCAGTACAAAAAAAAAAAAAAAAGAAAAGAAAAAAAAACAGACTAGAATCCAGATTTGGTGGTACAAACCTATCATCTCAGTACTAGTAAGATGGAGGCAGAATCATGAGTTCAAGGTCAATCTGTGCTACATGGTAAGACTGTTTCAAAAAATAAACTAAAAAAAAAAACCCACAAAGTTACAATGATTAGAGAATATCAATACTGCAGTTACTCTACTTATGGATTGACAGTTTAGAAAAGAAAAAAGCCAGAATGTCACAAGAAGATATATTAAACTTTAAAAGTATATTAAGCAGAAGTAATTTATTTTTAATGATCTAGAGGACAAGCATTTGATGATTTTATATTGCCTTTACTTAGCATCCCCATTATAAACTATAGTTGTCTTGACTTTTTTTGGTGCTAAGGACTGAACCCAGGGCCTCATGTATGCTAGGTAAGTGCTCTGCCACTGAGCTACAGCCCAATGTTCTTGTTTTTAATTTCAACCTCTGCACCAAAATCAGTCAATGCACCAAAATCTGCAAAGTCAAGACAAATGCCTATATATCATAATGACTTTACAGAAATATAATTGACATAGCAATCTGCCCATCTGAAGTGTACTAGTCTATGGTTTTTAATATGAACATATTATTGTGCAACACTTTTACTACCCTACACCCAACACCCTGAGTCCAAGAAACCACTAATCCTTTTTCATCCTTTTGTTATTGGTGGTGGTACTAGGTTTAGAACTCAGAGCCCTGCCCTTGTTAGGCTAGACAGGTGAAATCGCTCACACCTGTAAAGCCTCACGACCCAAGAGACAAAAACAGGGTCAGCTCAGGCAAAAAGTTCAAGAGATGGGCTGGGAATGTATCTTAGTGGTAGAGTGCTTGCCTACCATGCATGAAGTCCTAGGTTCAAGTCCTAAGTACCACATAAGCAGAAAAAGCCAGAAGTGGTGCTGTGGCTCAAATGATAGAGTGCTAGCCTTGAGCAGAAGAAGCTCAGAGATAGAGCCCAGGCCCTGAGTTCAAGACCCAGGACTGGTTTTTAAAAAAAGTTCAAGAGACTCCTCTCAACTAGTAAAAAGCTGGGCATAGTGTTATGTACCTGTCACCCCAACTACATGGGAAGAGTATATAGGAGGACTATGATCCAGGCTGGGCTAGGCAGAAAGACCATAACAAAAGCAAGCCAGTTCCAGGTGGCTTACACCTGTAATTATAGCTAATCAGGCTAAGATCTAGAAGATGGCAGTTCAAGGCCAGCCCAGGCAGAAAAGTCCATGAGACTCCATCTCTAAGATAACCAGCAAAACACAGGGCTAGAGGTATGGTTCAAATGATAGTACATCAGCCACACAAGGGAAAGCCCCTGAGTTCAAACCCCACTAACACCCCCCCAAAAAAAAAAGGAAAGAAAAAAATCTACTTTCCTTTTTTTTATTTTTTAAAAAGTTTCTTTAAAGGTTTTAAAAAGTTTTTTTTTAAAGGTGATGTACCCAGGGGTTACAGCTACACAAGTCAAGTAAAGAGGACATTTCTTTTTGAACAATGTCACCCTTCCCTGGCTCTCCCAGTTTTCCCCTTCCATCCCACCCACAAGTTGTGTAGTTCTTCTTCAACATAGTGTCCAGTGAGTACCACTGTTGGATTTGTTCACTATTTGTCCCTCCATTCCTGTACCCAAAGACATATAAATGAACAAACAGAACAAAAAGGAAAGAAAACAAAAACAGCAAAAAAGAAAAAGCCTCTTGTTTCCATTTCCTGGAGTTCATTTTGATAAATAGAATTTTGTATGATCAGATGCACGCAGGCAGTGTGCCTGTGTTCCTCTCCCAAGAGCGTCCTCCTCTGTAACCACACTGTGTGTAGGCCTAGTCCCGTATAATTTATCATGGCTCAGTGTATTTTAGATCTAGCTTCTGCATATGAGAGAAAACATGCACTGTTTTGTCTCTCTGAGCTTAACATGATTTGTTCTAGATCCATCTATTTCCCTGTAAATAACATATTCTAATGGCTGTGTAAAACTCCGTTGTGTTTAGGTACCACATTTTTTTTTGGATCCACTCATCTATTGTGAGGCATCTGGGCTGTTTGTACAACTTGGCTATTGTGAATAATACAGCAGTGGACATGGATGTGCAGGTGTCTTTAGGGTATCCTGGCTTGTGATGTTCTGGGTAGATGCCCAGCAGTGGTATGGCCAGGTTATAGGGAAAAATCTATATTTAGTTTTTGAGGAACCCCCAGACTACTGTCCAGTGTGGTTATATCAGTTTTACATCCCAACCAACAGTGCAACATTTACTGTTGTTTGAATTCACAATGATGGCCAATCTAACTTGGTGAGATGGAATCTTAGGGTTGTTTTGGTTTGCATTTCCTTTATGGCCAGGGCTGATGAGCATTTCTTCATGTGTTTCTTTGCCATTCTTACCTCCTCTTCTGGGAAGTCTCTCCTTAGCTCCTTTGCCCAATTTTAAAGATTTTTTTATTAGTATATATTATAATTTACTTTCTATATCTATAGATTTGAGTATGCTGGAAGTGCTCAATTAGAATTGTGACACCATAATTTCTGACTAGTTTCTTCATTCAGCTTCATGATTTTCAGATTTAGGTACTCTTTTTAATTGTGGGAAGTGTAGATAACATAAAATTTACCATTTTGACAATTTTTTTTTTTTTGTCGGTCGTGGGGCTTGAACTCTGGGCCTGGGTGCTGTCCCTCAGCTCTTCAGCTCAAGGCGAGCGCTCTACCACTTGCCACAGCACCACTTCCGGTTTTCTGGTGGTTTATTGGAGATAGGAGTCTCACAGTCTCTCCTGCCCGGGCTGGCTTTGAACCGTGATCCTCAGATCTCAGCCTCCTGAGTAGCTAGGATTACAGGCGTGAGCCACCAGCGCCCGGCTTGACAATTTTTAAGTGACATTAAGTCACACTTTTGTAGGATAATCTGTCCACACCACAGAAATTTTCTATTACATTTTATTTTTTTATTTTTTGTTTTTTTGGGTCCGGTAGTGGGGCCTGAACTCTGGGCCTGGGTGCTGTCCCTCAACTCTTCAGCTCAAGGCTAGCGCTCTACCACTTGAGCCACAGCGCCACTTCCGGCTTTTTTCTTTTTGCTTATGTGGTGCTGAGGAATCGAACCCAGGGCCTCATGCATGCAAGGCAAGCACTCTACCACTGAACCACCTTCCCAGCCCTCTATTACATTTTAAATTATATTTTAGTAGAGTTATGTGAAGGTTATGTGAGTTAACAGAAATAAGAGCTTAGCATGAGGGTAATGATCAATATTACTATTGATTTCATAAGCTTGGGAATCAAAGCCATTATGCAGATGGCTCCTGTTTCAATATCTGCAGATGGCTTTGAGGAAAGAACATTTTTATTTATTCATGTATAAAGCTGAGTGCCTAGGGAGGGGGATAAATAGCTTAGAATCATATAATGGGTTATTGGGTTTTCATATTTTCAAGCTAATCAACAGGGTGGAGTATTACATTAAAAGGCAAAAAAGGCAAATACGGAAACAGAAAGTATCTTTATTACTTACTATTTCAGAGCAAACTCTCCCAAATTCTTGTAAGAAATCGTCGGTTTTTATTTCTCCTCTCATAAATCTCATCCAGATCCCATCCTCACCGTCTTTGACAAAGGCCTTCAGTATAGTTCCAGGAGGGATCTGGTTCCGAACCTCCCATTCTTATAGGAAGTAAAACATCCAAAAGTGAGATACATCCCCACATAGCTGGACTCAGGGGCTGGGAGAATTTCTATGCCAGGTCCTATGGCACCATGGTGATGCCCACACAGGGGTCACTGGGGATTCAGGGGACTATATGATGTGCAAACTCAACCTGAGCCCTCTGAAGGAGAGATTCTACTTTGTATGATGGAGAGCATAAGCCCGTGAGCATCAGGCCTTACACTGGCTTCAGGCAATGCCAGGCTACACCAATGACATGAGGTCACTCAGTCAGCCCTGGCACATAAGGAGCTTCCTGAGGGACTGTGCCTGGTTCTGACCACCTCCTCCTCCTCCCTTGATGTTGTAAGCTACAGTAATCCTTTATGGCAGCACAGCACTGTGCCACGTGGCACACAGGGCTGCTTTCCTTGTGAGATAAATAAGGTGATTTCTATGCACAAGACTAAAGTAGTCACAGACCTGATTCTGGGAACATCTGGACATAATTATATCTATTTTTTTGTACAGACTGAGGTTTTTATTTTTTCATTATAATACAGTTGCTGAGCCTTTATATGTGTTATATATAAAATTCATATATATATACATACATACATACATACACACACACACATATATTTTGGGGGGGGCCAGTACTAGGGCCTGAACTCAGGCACTGTCCCTAAGCTTCTTTTGCTCAAGGCTAGCACTCTACCACTTGAGCCACAGCACCACTTCTGGCTTCTTTTATGTGGTACTGAGGAATGGAATCCAGAGCTTCATGCATGCTAGGCAGGTACTCTACCACTAAGTGATACTCCCAGGACCATAATTATATTTCTAGGATGTAATTTGTTTTTTGTACAGGTACTGAGACTTGAATTCAGGTCTTCACAGAACTCAGGGCCTCAAATTCTCACTTTGACTTTTTTGCTCAAAGCTGTCTGTCTACTACTTGAACCGAACCACAGCTCCACCTCTGGCTTTTTACTGGTTAACTGGAGATAAAAGAGTCTCATGGATTTTTCAGCCTGGGCTGGCTTGGAACCTGGTACCAAAATGAATCCAGTGCACTGGACTGATAAAGGGAGAGCCACGGAACAGAGTTTGATGGGGTATCTTAGGCAGCAGGCGTAGGGGAAAGGAAAGATCATAGCCTTGTGTTCCTGGGGGAGTTCACTCAGCATTTAAGATTCTAGAAGTAAGCTGGTGGCTCACACCTGTAATCCTAGCTGAGATCTGAGGATCTGGGTTCAAAGCCAGCCCAGGCAGGAAAGTCCATGAGACTCTTATCTCCAATAAACCACTAGAAAACCAGAGGTAGCACTGTGGCTCAAGTGGTAGAGCGCTGGCCTTGAGCTGAAGAGTGCAGGGACAGTGCCCAAACACAGAGTTCAAGCCCCACAACTGACCAAAAAAAAAGATTCTAGAAGTAGGGGCTAGGAAGGTGGCTTAGTGGTAGAATACTAGCCTTGAGCAAAAGAAACTCAGGGACAGTGCCCAGGCTCTCAGTTCAAGCCCTAGGACTGGTTAAAAAAAAAAAAAATTCTATAAGTAAGCTAGGTACCAGTGGCTCATGCCTACAATCCTACCTACTCAAGAGGCTGAGATCTAAGGATTTAGGTTCAAAGCCAGCCTAGGCAGGAAAGTCCATGAGAATCCTATCTCCAATTAATCACATACACACAAAAAAGCTGAGCTGTGGCTCAAGTGATAGAGCATTAGCCTTGGGCTGAAAACGGTCAAAGAAATCACCCAGGCCCTGAGATCAAGCCCAGGACCAAAAAAAAAAGCTTCTAGAAGTAGTCCTGTTCCTAGAGTAAAGTGCTTAAACACAACAATCACCACACATAAACATATTCTCATCTACTGAGAATATGGGTTGAGACAAGCCTTCTCTGGACTAAGTAGGGCTTCCTATGAACTATTTCATTTAACTCGCCCCAAGTCCCAAGCTAAGTCACACGATTAACTTATTACTATCATATAAATTGCTATTTAATGGTAAGGAACTAAGACAGAGAAACTAACTTTTCCAAGACGAAGTGGTGCTTGGAATTTGATTCAGGGCCAGAGTACTACCCATTGGGGTGCACTGCTGCCCAAGATCCCTTCTCTGTCTTCCTATCACCCTCTGTTCTCTTCTTCCCACCCCTGGTCTCCAAAAGAGGAAGAAAGGAAGAACTCACCAGCAGCCACTTTCCCTGGAGAGGGAATGAGAACTCCGCCCATGTCAAAAATCACCGCTCGGTAGGTACCGCACCCCAAATGTTTCCATCGGTGGGCTCCCTGCTGCCTGCACTGGACGTGTCTCAGGACAGCTGCCCTCCATGCACACTGGAGACGCGAGGGCCAGCAAAGCCGCCTTATGTACATAGTGATTTCGAGGCTGCCAGGAAGAAGGACACAGGGCACAGCTTGGCTGCACCACCTCCATCCAGGCTTCCATCCTGAGGCGTGGGGGAGGAACTGGACACCAACTATCACACTCCCCATTCACCTCCGTGCCTCCTCCCTCTCTACCTTAGTCACCAAGTGGGGATTCCGTGCTGTCTGTTCTTCCCCTTGGAAATTGCTAACTATCCCCCTTCCTCCTCTCCTGCTGCCATCTCCATCCTCAGATCCCAGCTGGTCTCCTGCTTCTTGGAAAACCACCTTCCAATTCCTTCCTATTCACTGGCCAAAGGCATTGAGCAAAACTGCAAATCTGGTCCCATCTTAATCCATTTAAAAGCTCCCATGGAAGCACGGCCTGGTGGCACGTGGAGGTCATTCTAGCTGCTCAGGAGTCTAAGACAGCAGGACCTAAAGTTCCAAGCCAGCATGGACACATTAACAAAATTTAAAAGGACCAGAGCTGATCACTGGTGGCTCACGTCTGTAATCCTAGCTATTGAGGAGGCTGAGAGCTGAGGACATGGTTCAAAGCCAACCTGGGAGCCGGGCGCTGGTGGCTCACGCCTGTAATCCTAGCTACTCAGGAGGCTGAGATCTGAGGATCGCGGTTCAAGGCCAGCCCGGGCAGGAGAGACCGTGAGACTTATCTCCAATAAACCACCAGAAAACCGGAAGTGGTGCTGTAGCTCAAGTGGTAGAGCACTCGCCTTGAGCTGAAGAGCTGAGGGACAGCGCCCAGGCCCAGAGTTCAAGTCCCACGGCCGACAAAAAAAAAAAAAAAAAGCCAACCTGGGCAGGAAAGTCCCCATGAAACTCACCTCCACCACTCACAAAACCAAAACCAGAAGTGGAGTTGTGGCTCAAAGTAGTCGAGCACTAGCTTTGAGCAAAAGAGCTCAGGGACAGCACCCAGGCCCTGAATTCAACCCTACAACTGACCAAAAAAAAAGGGCTGGAAAGGTGGCTCAGTGGTAGAGTATTTGCCTCACCTACACAAGGCTCTGGATGCACCACATGAACAGAAAAAAAGTTGGAAGTGGTGCTGTGGCTCAAGTGGTTGGGCGCTAGCCTTGATCTGAAGAGCTGAGGAACAATGCCCAGGCCCTGAGTTCAGTCCTCACGACCAACCAAAACAACAACAAAAAAAACCCACATGATATCCTTCTGTGTCTTTGTAAAGGCTGTCCCTTTGATCTGGAATGCTTCTCTTGCTGCCTGCCTAAGTCTAAATGCTCCTTGGAGACATGTAGCTTCATTTCTTCATGAAGCCTCTAAAGAAAAAAACATGGGAAGAACTCTTTTCTTAAGATGATGCTTTGTCTTGAACTCCTGGACTCAAATGATCATCCTACCTTAGCCTCCCAAGGAGTTGGGACTATAGACATATGCTACTCAGCTAAGAATCTTCAGTAGTAAATCTTGAAAATGATATGATGTACTTCTTGGGTAATTGGAAATGTATTGAGTTTGGGAGTGATTTGGGGGGGAAAAAGGCTGGAAGGTTGATATGCCTTTTCAAAGATTATTAGAAATTAATTTAAATCCAAGCCTAATGGCTCACACCTGTGATCCTAGCTACTCAGGTGGCTGAGATCTGAGGATCCTGGTCCAAAGACAAGCCAAGGCAGGAAGGTGTAAGATTTGTATCTCTAACTATTAAAGAGCCAGAAGTGGAGCTGTGACTCAAGTGGTAGAGCACCAGCATTGAGCTAATAAAGCTAAGGGATAATACCCAGGCTGAGTTCAAGCCCCAGTTCTGGCAAAAACAAAACAAAACACCACACTATAGGCCTGTAAAAGTTCGATACATTTTGTATGAGGAAGAGCTGAAAAAATCTTTGAGTCCCAAAGGGCCAAGTTTAAAGTACCTTCCTGAGGCCAGTCCTCCCCACACTCCCACTAATGGACACATGACACGTGACACAAGTCATGCTCTTCAGATCAGGAGAGTCCTGGACCTCCCCTTCCCCCAGGCCTCAGAACCTGCTGTGCTTGGCACATTTCTGGGCTTTATCTGCCTGGTGAGTTGCCATTGACATTTACCTCACAGCCTTGCCTTTTTATCTGCTCTAATAGAAGTCTTTTTCTTTTCCCAAGCAGATTGAGACAATTTTCACTTCTCTTGCTCCTTCTTCATACCTTCAGTAGATCCCTTAACCCTATTACAGAAAACATTTTATCTGCTCCTTGCATGGTAAGACAAGGCTTATCATATATATATATATATATGCATATATATATGTATATATATATATACAGACATACACATAATTATACTGCTATTATTAAGGTGTTATGTGAAGGGGTCGCTATTTCATAAATCAGACAATGAAGCAAGGCTTATGCTACTCACATTCACATACATCTATTCCCTGAGGCTCAGTGGTTTCTAGACCCAGAGCCTGTGCTCAGCACATGGGCTGAAAGGATGAATAACGTGGATACATCAGACAATAAGGGCTGGGCTGTAATCCCAGCAGTCAGGAGGAGGAGGCAGGAGGATCTAAAGTTCCAGGTCAGAGTGGGGGAGGGAGGGAAGAAGAAAGGAAAGAGGAAGAAAATGGGGACAAGCTGAAGACTTGCATAGGAGTTGGCAGCCACAAAAAAAAAAAATAAAGCCCTTTGTCCATTTCTGGCTAACAAATCTAGTTTTCTAGCTCTCTAGTGCATGCATCTCCTGTGACTTCTGCTGGCCAATGAGAATAATCAGTTTAGAATAATGCATAATTCCTATCCATATTGAGAAGGTTTAGTAAAGAGATTTAAGGATTTTGTCCATTTACTGAGATGCTGGGCACATTACTCTCCCTGCACCTAAGCTACCTTCTCTGCAAGGTGGAGACAAAGTATCTCATAGTTTGTGTTACCATTGCTTAAGATAAACATGTAAAACATTCTGGTTAGTACCTAACACGTGAGCAAATGGGAAAGGGGTGTGTCTCAGTGGAAGAATATGTACTCAGCGTGCTCAAGACCCTAGAGAGGCCAGCACCAGCAAAACTTTAAAAGTTTATATGTCTCAAGGCATATGCCTATACTACGTTGTGTATGACTAATGCACTTTTTATTCTCAACAGAGGGTGCTTTGAACTCCAAGGAATATTTGACAATATCTATACACGGTTTGAGTAATTACCACTGGATGAAAGTGACACTGGCATTTAACGTGTTACAGGGCACATCCTCAACCCTCAAAAAATTATCAGGACTCAAAATGTCAATGGTACAAAGGTTGAGCCACTCAGATAGTAGCAAAGTATGCGGCATGTTTACATAGAATGCAGGCACAACCTATATTTATGCACATATTACGTGCTCACGATACACACATGTCCATGCTGTCCTCTGACACACCCTGTGTATCATTACAGCATGTACCCAGAATAGCATTCTGTCTTGTACTTGCAATACCAGCTGTGGCTGTTACTGTTTTTCTGGTGCTGGAGACTGGATTCAGGCTCTTGTGCATGTTAGTGCTAAGCTACAGGCTAGGTGTTGATGCTTTGAGACAGGGCCTCTAGGTAGCCCAGAATCTTGAACCTGACTTCCTCCCCCCAGCCTCTAGAATGCTTATGGTCAGTATCTACGTGGTAACGGCCGTCTGGCAGAGTGGAAATAACGCCATCGCTTTCCATACGCTGCCACTGCATCTCCACAACCACCAGATAACGATGCAGCGGCCAGTTCACGATCGCGCAGGCGGAGATGAAGGTCGACTCCACGAGGGCAGTCACCGTGTCTACTCGATTCGCCACGGTACCCCAACAGTGTGCACCCCACGTCTAGGCGCTCAGCTGAACGTCGGTGGAACCGCGGGGACAGGGCGCCGATCTGTTCCGGGCACTGCGCTCTCGGCCAGGCCGTCGCCGTCCCTCAGCCGACTCCCCACGGGTGCTCGGAGGAGCAACTTGGCCCCGGCCTCGGCCTGGCTCCCCCGGCCTCGGCCTGGCTCCCCCGGCCTCGGCCTGGCCCCCCAGCCTC
>NW_012267282.1:5201271-5202927 GCF_000151885.1 Dipodomys ordii | reverse complement strand
AAAAAAAAAAAGGAGGCTAAGATCTAAAGATCACAGCCAGCCTAGGCAGGAAAAGTCTGTGAAACTCTTTATCTCCAATAAACCACTTAGAAAATCAGAAGTGGTGCTGTGGCTCAAGTGGTAAAGCACTAGTCTTAAGCTAAAGAGCTGAAGGATAGTGCCCAGGCCCAGAGTTCAAGCCCCATGACAAAAAAAAAAAAAAAGTTTAATAATAATAAGCTTTGCCGGTGCTGGTGGCTCAAGCCTTTATTCCTAGCTACTCAGGAGGCTGAGATCTGAGAGTCACGGTTCAAAGCCAGGAAAGTCCACAAGACTCTTTATCTCCAGTTAACCACCAGAAAACCAGAGTGGAGCTATAGTTCAAAGTGGTAGAGTCTAGCCTTAAGCAAAAAAGCTCAGGGACAGCACCTAAGCTCTGAAATAATAATAAGATAAACTTCAAGACTTGGAAGTTAACATTAGATACTATTCATGTTATCCAAACAGCTGTCCTATCCTTAGGTTCATTTAGTGCTGGTCCTGGGGCTTGAATTCAGGGCCTGTCCCTGAACTTTTTTTTTTTCCCCTGAAGCTGCTGCTCTACCTTTCTGACTTTTTGCTGGTTAATTGAAGATAAAGAGTCTCACAGGACTGGAAATGTGGCTTAGTGGTGGAGTGCTTGCCTAGCATGCAGGAAGCCCTGGATTTGATTCCTTAGTACCACATACACAGAAAAAGGCAGCAGTGGCACCATGGCTCAAGTAGTAGAGTGCCAGCCTTGAGCAAAAAGAAGCTCAGGACAGTGCCTAGGCCAAGAGTTTAAGCCCCAGGACTGGCAAAAAAAACAAAAAAGGTCTCACAGATGTTCCTGCCTGGGCTGGTTTCAAACCAGAATTCTTTAGATCTCAACTTCCTAAGTAGCTAGGATTATAGGCGTGAGCTACAGGCACCCATCCTATTGACTTTGAACACTGAATTTGTTCTTAAAATACAGCTTTGTCCAAAGTTACCTCTTCTCTCAACTCATTGGTGAACTGCCTTCCTGAGTTGGCCTTGGATAAGAAGTTCCATCTTGCCAGTCACTAAGTGGTTGTGTCTGTAGGGACATTGCTATTACCTTTCTAGCCAGCCACAGAACCTTCTGGGTGAAATGCAGTGGTGACTCAAAGCCTGCATGCTCTCTTCTTCACTGATAGCTCCTGAGTTGATAGCATTGGTGCCATCAGTGGACACATGGAGGAAATGAAATTAGAATGAGATTGTATTTGTACCCTTTTTTTTCTATGCCCCAGATGTGCTCCCTTTTTGTACTCTTTTTTTTTTCTTTTTTGGTCGGTCATGGGGCTTGAACTTTGGGCCTGAGCACTGTCCCTCAGCTCTTCAGCTTAAGGCTAGTGCTCTACCACTAGAGCCACAGCACTACCTCCTTTTTTTATTCTTTTTTTTTTTTTGGTACCCTTTTTTTTTTTTTTTTTTTTTTTTTTTGGGTCCGGTCGTGGGGCCTGAACTCTGAGCCTGGGCGCTGTCCCTCAGCTCTTCAGCTCAAGGTTAGCGCTCTACCACTTGAGCCACAGCACCACTTTCTGGATTTTTCTTTTTGCTTATGTGGTGCTGAGGAATCGAACCCAGGGCCTCAGGCATGCAAGGCAAGCACTCTACCACTGAGCCACCTTCCCA
>NW_012267282.1:5192584-5201221 GCF_000151885.1 Dipodomys ordii | reverse complement strand
CGCGTGAGGGTCGGGCTGTGGGGCGGACCGCGCCGACGGCGTCGCCCCCGTCCCTGCCCGCCTTCGCACCGGCACACGTCCGGGCGTCCCAGAACAATAATCGTAATAGCAGTCGCGGGCATCACGCGCCGCCTCTACCCCGCGCCGACCTCCGTGGGGCAGTAGCTTTTTTCTTTCTTTTGTGTGTGTGTGTGTGTGTGTGTATGTGTGCCAGTCTGGGATTTGAACTCAGGGCCTAGGCGCCGTCCTTGAGCTTTTCCACTCAAGGCTGGCGTTCTACCACTTGAGCCACAGCTCTATTTCCGGCCTTCTGGGTGGTTAATTGAAGATGAGCCTTTGTCATCCTAGTTACCCAGGAGGCTGAGATCCAGGGATCGCGAGTCCATGCCTGCTCTGGTAGTTAAGTTCCTGGGACTCTTGTCTCTGAGATTTGTCTGCCCAGCAAGGCTGGCTTGGAACCGCTGTCTTCCGACCCTGCCTCCTGAGTAGCTAAGATTACAAGGCACGAGCAACTGCTCTCCACCCCCGACAGTGCATTATCTTTAAAGATCGCTGCAGCATCTTGGGTGGGAGATGGATAGGGGAGTGTCTTGTATACTTCGGGAAACCCAGGCCTAGGCAAGAAGCTATTTGCCCCAGAGAGCTGGTAGGTTTGGTGAAAACTGGGATTCTGACTCAGCTGGCTTGGGTCTGAGCAACACCAGCCAGGCAACTTCTCAGCAAGGAAAGGGCTCATTTTCTTTTCCTTGGTCCCTCTGAAATTACCAAGGAATAACTAATTCAAGAGATATTTATGGGCTGCACCACACCTGCTGGAGCTTTCCTTGTGTATAGAATTTGACATGGTCTCTGCTTTGCTGGACCAGCAGTTCAATGGGGAGGCAGGTGAATTAAGTACAGAGTAAGGGTAAGGTTGCACTGTGCTGAAGTGTTGTGAAAGAAAGGAGAAAGCGTCGAGGAAACTTAACGAGATCAGAGTGGCTGGGGTGGGGAATGGGTGCTGTTATGGACGCTTCTTTAAGTATGTGTACTTTGGAGCTGCAAATTAAGGCTAAACATGATTTTCTTTTTGTTTTTTCCTTTTTTGTGTGTGTCAGTCGTGAGGCTTGAACTCTGGGCTTGAGCGCTGTCCCCCTGTGCTCTTAAGCTCAAGATGAGCACTCTACCACTTGAGCTATAGCACCACTTCCGGTTTTCTAGTGGTTTATTGGAGATAAGAGTCTCATGGACTTTGCTGCCCCAGCTGGCTTTGAACCATGATCCTCAGATCTCAGCCTCCTGAGTAGCTAGGATGACAGGCGTGAGCCACTGGTGCCCAGCTAAACATGATTTTCTTATGGGTTTGGCACTATGTTGCCTAGGCTGGTCACCACTGAGTATGAGTTCAGTGAGGTTTATGAGCATCTTTCAAGGGTTCCAAAGTTCCCCTCAGTTTTGAAAGTAAACTAAATTGACATCTACATGGGTCAGTTATAGAATCATGCAACAAATTCTAGTGGTATCTGGAAGACACAAGCTGGTCTGTATTCTGACAGCTGTTATGATATGAAGGGTATTTTAGTCACATCTGGATTCCTTTTTCGTTTTATGTGTTCCATTAATTTTAAACAAAGCATAGATTCTCATAGTTTGATTCATAGAGTGAAGATAACCCAGGATTTTTGTTGTTTGTGGTGGTGTTCATGGCCATTGAACAGGGCACTCACTTCTGGTTTTTGAGTGGTTTATTGGGGGGGGAGGGCTGAGAATGTGCTTAGTGGTACAGTGTTTGCCTAGCATGCATGAAGCCCTGGGTTCTATTAGTATCAGTATATTCTATTAGTACATCAATATCACATACACAGAAAAAAAGCCAGAAATGGCATTGTGGCTCAAGTGGTAGAGTGCTAGCCTTGAGCAAAAGAAGCTCAGATACAGAGCCTAGGCCCTGAGTCAAGCCTCAGGACTGACACCCACCCCCACCTCCACCAAAAAAAAATAGAGTCTCATGAGAACTTGCCTGGCCTGGCTGGCTTTGAACTGTGATCAGATCTCAGACTAGCTTTACAGGTGTTGAGCCACCAGTATCCAGGATGTTTAGGACTATGACTTGTAAAGGGTTTCTATTAATGAACAAACTACCTTAAGCTTAGATTTCACACCAGGGTCTCAGTTTCTCAGGTATTACCCATATGTTAGTTTACTCATAATCACTGTAGAAACTTTTTTTTTTTTTTGTCAGTCATGGAACTTGAACTCTGGGCCTGGGCACTGTGCCTTAGCTCTTCAGCTCAAGACTAGCGCTCTGCCACTTGAGCCACAGCACCACTTCCAGTTCTCTGGTGGTGGATTGGAGATCAGAATCTCACGGACTTGCCTGCCCAGGCTGGCTTTGAACTGTGATCCTCAGATCTCAGCCTTCCGAGTATCTGGGATTATAGGCGTGAGCCACTAGCTCCTGGCCACTGTAGAAAACTTTTAGATTCTTTTGGTCATATTGGAGTTTGAACTCAGGAATTTCATTTTTCAGGCAAGCTTCAGCCTGATTAATGTGAAAGCATATGATTTAACAGCCTGCATTTCTCAGTTTATTGTACTGACTGTTGATTGTTGAGGGTACTTTGAAAGTCCCAGAGGTGTATCATTTATGAGGGTGAAGGGACCATTAGAGAGAAAAAGGAAACGCATCTACAGGTAAATTGAAAATGGAGAGGAACTTGTTTTATTATCGGTATTAATGATTCATGTGTTCTTTAGCTGGGGAAATGTCTGATGAAGAGATCAAAAAGAAGACATTGGCTTCAGCTGTAGCTTGTTTAGAAGGGAAGTCACCCGGGGAGAAAGCAGCTATCATTCATCAGCACCTTGGCCGTCGGGAAATGACAGATGTGATCATTGAAACCATGAAGGCAAACCCAGGTATGCCGTGGAAAACCCTGGATTCTTTGTTGTAATGTGACTTTATTTTGTTTTTTGG
This sequence comes from Dipodomys ordii, assembly GCF_000151885.1. NCBI lineage: Eukaryota > Metazoa > Chordata > Mammalia > Rodentia > Heteromyidae > Dipodomys > Dipodomys ordii. The sequence continues at coordinate 5,198,265 of NW_012267282.1, read as the reverse complement.
GGTTTTTTTTGGTCCGGTCGTGGGGCCTGAACTCTGGTCCTGGGCGCTGTCTCTCAGCTCTTCAGCTCAAGGCTAGCACTCTACCACTTGAGCCACAGTGCCACTTCCAGCTTTTTTCTTTTTGTTTATGTGGTGCTGAGGAATCAAACCCAGGGCCTCAGGCATGCAAAGTAAGCACTCTACCACTGAACCACCTTCCCAGCCCAATGTGACTTTATTTTGTTTTTGTTGTTGTTTTTCGTTTTTTGTTTTTTTGTTGGTTGTGGGGTTTGAACTCTGGGTCTGGGCACTGTCCCTCCACTCTTCAGCTCAAGGCTAGTGCTCTACCACTTGAGCCATAGCACTACTTCTGGTTTTCTGGTGCTTTATTGGAGATAAGAGCTTCACAGACTTTCCTGCCTGGGCTGGCTTTGAACTGCAATCCTCAGATCTCAGCCTCCTGAGTAGCTAGTATTACAGGCGTGAGCCACTGGAGCCCGGCTTGTGAAATGTTTTTTTTTTTGTCGGTCGTGGGGCTTGAACTCTGGGCCTGGGCCCTGTCCCTCAGCTCTTAAGTTCAAGGTAAGTGCTCTACCACTTGAGCTACAGTGCCACTTCCGGTTTTCTGGTGGTTTATTGGAGATAGGTGTCTCACAGTCTTTCCTGCCCATGCTGGCTTTGAACTGTGATCCTCAGATCTCAGCCTCCTGAGTAGCTAGGATTACAGGCGTGAGCCACCAGCGCCCAGCTGTGAAATGTTTTATACATACTTGGTAAGGCCAAGATGTTGACCTCTAGCATTCTTTTACCTTTCTCTACCTGTGTTCTTTATGTTAGGTTATTAAACTTAAAGCCAGGCATGGTGACTCAAGCCTGTAGACCCAATTACTTGGGAGGCTGAGCCTAGGAGTTCAAAGCCAGCCCTGGCTATGGCAAGACACTGTCTCAAAAATTAAGATGACCTGACCACTCATTGTCACACCTGTAATCCTAACTGTTCAAGTGGCTGAAATCAAGTTTCTAAGCCAGCCTACACAGAAAAGTCTGAGAGACTCTCTCAAGTTAGCAAGAAAGCTAGATTCGTGGTATAGTTCAAGTGGTAGAGTACCAGCCATGAGTGAAAAGGCCTTTTTACTAAAGTGGGTGCTCAAGCCCTTGAGTTAAACTCCTGGTACCAGCTCAATCAATCTATCAATAAAATGAAATAGAAATGGATCAGTAGGCGAGGTGCTGCTGGCTCATGCCTGTAATTCTAGCTTACTGAGGAAGCTAAGATTTGAGAATCATGGTTTGAAATCAGCTTGTGAGACTCTTATCTTCAATTAATCACAGAAAAATCCAGAAGTGGCACAGTGGCTTAAGTGGTAGGATGCTAGTCTTGGGAAAAATGAGCCCAGGGACAACACCCAGGCCCAGAGTTCAAGCCCAAACCCAGGAAAAAGAAAAATTGATTAGTCGTACCACACTGGATTTGCTGCTCTAGCTGGTGGGAGAGAACTTCTTTCCACTTAAGTCCAGCAGATCATGAAGTACATCTTCTGCCAGCTCATTCCAGCTGAGGTGGAGGGAATGTGCTGCGTCTTGAGCAGGTGTGTGGGCAGAGCTTGTAGGTCTGGACTTTAATAGCCCTGTCCCACTTAGGAAATGTGATGGAAGATGCCTGCCTGTATTGTAGCACTGCTGGATGTAAGAGCTGACCTGGATATGGGATATGGGATAAAGAAAACTTTAAAGTTGGGATACCACCAACATGGCTGTTCTTTGAATATTGTTTTTGATGTGGCATGTTACAGTTTTCCCATACTTTGTTCTGACTTGAACTCTTAACCTAATTAAAGTCCTTCAGTATGTTTCCAGCTATTTGTAATCTGTTGATTTTTGATTTGTGAAAGATGAGCTAAAAGATACAATGGAAGAAAAGTCTTCAGACGTATCCCCAACTGCACAGAGAAGCCGAGATCAAAGTAAAGAATGCTTAAATACAGCTCCTGATTCTCCATCCAAACAGCTTCCAGACCAGATTTCATTCTTCAGTGGAAATCCTTCCGTTGAAATAGTTCATGGTATTATGCACCTATACAAGACGAAGTAAGAAAACCTTTTTCTCCTTCTGGGTTGGTCTGTGTTGTTTGTGTTTTGCATTTGGGCAGAGAAACTCTCTTGGTCTTGTTGGTTGGGGGTGGGGTGGGGGGTGGGCAGGGAGCCGGGGACGGGGACAAGGATGGGTAGTTGGAGTTTCAGAGAGAGAGTACTTTCATGGATTGTGTATTACGGAATTCTTAGATGTTTTACATTTCCTTGATCTTGTGAATGTGTCAAACCTTTCCCTTATAGAAGAAACATGTAGATGTACTTAAGATAATGCCTAGGAAATGTTCTCTAAGCAGGTAGGCATGGCAATAATTAGTGAATTGAAGGGACGAATGATAAAGCAAGGAAAGGAAATGATCCACAGCATCATTGTAGTCTCAGGTTCCACCAAATCTTCACTAAAATAAGGGAGGTCAGTTAACTAGTTGTATTTTGATTGTTTATTTTTATCCTTTTCTGAACATCCAAGGAAAGGAAGCATTTGGCTAGGTATTCTGCAAGCTAGGCTATCAGCTCCTTGGATAATTGGTAGCTGATGTTCAAAGGCTATCCTTGTCCTTGTCTGTTTGCCAGGTCCCTCCTGGGAAAACAGTGACTATTCAGCCATTTTGGCTCATAGCTCTCAAGTGAGCTTGCAGTATTTCAAAAGCAAGTTGCCTCGTGGAGGTGTGTCTAATCTGTTCTAACCCAGTAAAGGTTGCTGTTACCTTTAGTCATATCCTCAAGGTTTAGCATTGTCTTACAGATTTAGATTTAGAGTCTCTTTGCTTCTAGACCTTTTAAGAGATGTCACTAGCTAGAGTTGTATTTCTAACTTACCCAACAAGAGATTATGATTCAAAAATTAAGAGAAGGGCTAGGAAGGTGGCTCAGTGGCAGAGCGCTTGCTTCGTATGCACGAGGCCCTGAGTTTTATTCTTCAGCACCACATAAACAGAAAAAGCCAGAAGTGGCGCTGTGGCCCAAGTGGTAGAGCGCTAGCCTTGAGCTGAAGAGCTGAGGGACTGCGCCCAGGCCCAGAGTTCAAGCCTCATGACCGACAAAAAAGAGGAAAAAAATTGTGAATTTGCTCGTGCAAATTCATTACCCCAACGAGCCTTTAACTAAAGACAGAAAATTCTTGTGGGGATGTATAATATGGAATATTTCAAAGTTTGCCTTAAAATCTAATGCAGGTATATGTAAGGGATTTTACATTCACTCATCTAGTTTAAGCTGTTCAAGTTGATTTGTGCGATATGACAAGTTTTTTTTTCCTGTTATTGGGCATAAGAGTTGTCTGATTAGTGTTATCTGAACTAACCACGCCTCATCTATTGAAGACAGTCTAATTATTGTCTCATTAGTAAGATGACCTCCTTAAAAGAAGATGTGAGGCGCAGTGCCATGCTGTGTATTCTCACAGTCCCTGCTACAATGACCAGTCATGACCTTATGAAGTTTGTCGCCCCATTTAATGAAGTAATTGAACAAATGAAAATCATCAGAGACTCTACTCCAAATCAATATATGGTGCTGATAAAGTTTAGTGCACAGGTAAAAGTTAAGATCTTAAAAATCTCTTTACCACAGAAACTGTTTATAAACTGTATGATATTAGCTATGTGTGATTGACATTTTGCACCTAAGGCTCTTGACATACAGATCTTCTAAGGGACTGTTGCTGTAACTATATCTCCCAATTCGTGGAAGTACAGTTATAGGTCGTACCCGTGACTTTCCATGCAGCTGAGTAGGTATGGGTCCATGGGCTAGTTTTCTCATCCAATGATCTCTAGTGCAGTGAGGCAGTAGTTTCCAGACTTGGAGTTGATACCATCACATTATTTGCCATCACTCCTTCTTTCACAAGGTGCTCTTTGACACATTTAGAAAAATAAAATCCTTTCTGGGCAGGCATGGTGGCTCATGTCTGCAGTCTTAGCTATTCAAGAAGGCTAAGCTCTGAGGTTCACAGTTCCAGACCAGTCCTTGAGAGCAGACAAATCTGAGTTAACCAGCAGAAAGCTAGAAGCCAAGTGTGGCTCAAGTGGTAGAACACCAGCCTTGAGCAAAAAAGCACCCAGGCCTTGAGCTGAGTTCAAGCCCCAGTGCTGGCACAAAAATATCCTTAAAAAAAAAAAATTGTGATAGTAGAAGGAATTTTCTTTTTAACATTTCTTGGAGGGCTGGGAAGATGGCCCAGTGGTAGAGCACTTGCCTTGCATGCCTGAGGCCCTGGGTTCGATTCCTCAGCACCACATAAGCAAAAAGAAAAAAGCCGGAAGTGGCGCTGTTGCTCAAGTGATAGAGCACTAGACTTGAGCTGAAGAGCTGAGGGACAGCGCCTAGGCCCAGAGTTCAGGCCCCACAACCGGACCAAAAAAAAAGATACATTTCTTGGAGTGTTAAGGATGCTTGACAGGTCAGATTGGAAATCAGTAGAATTAACAGCCAGAACCACTGGTAAATAGATGATGTTTTAGGTTTAGTTGTTTTGTTGTTATTTTTAAGGTGTTATATTTTAAGGTATTGTACCAGAGGGGTTACGATTGGATGTCAGGTAATGAATACATACATTTCTTTTTGTGGACAATGACACCCATTCCTTTGCTTTCCCCTAGTTTCCCCCACCCATTCCTGCCTATAAGTTACATAGGTCATTTTCCACATAGTACATACTGAATAGTATGATTGTATTTACTCACCCTTCCTTCCTCGCTTTCTATATTCCCCCTAAAAAAAAAAAAATCAAAAACACCATCACCACGACCAACAACAGTAAAAACAAAACAAAAAAAAACATGTTGCACTGGTGGCTCACGCCTATAATCCTAGTACACATAGGAGGCTGATATCTGAGGATTGCCATTCAAAGCCAGCCTGGGCACAAATGTCCATGAGACTTATCTCTAATTAACCGCCAGAAAAACTGGAAGTTGGGCTATGACTGAAAGTGGTTGTGTACTAACCTTGAGCAAAGAAGCTCAGGGACAGCACCCAGCTCCTGAGTTCAAGCTTCATGACCAATAAGGAAAAAGAACAATAACAAATAAAACATGTTTCCATGTTAATAAATGTATTTTAAATGTTCAGAGAAGTTACACTTTTGCTTCTCTCCCCTAAGGATATCCTCCTAAAGTCTGTTTGTGTGTGAATGCCTAGAGTCCTTGTTTTAGTTTTTGAAAGTGTCTGTGTGTTGTTGTAGACACTTTTTGATACTGTCCACGCCATTTCATTTCCTAATTAGACTCCTCAGTCCTCCAGTGGGGTTTTACTTAACTCATTCCTATGAGCATGTATGCTTATCATATATAAGAATAAGATAGTGGGATCAGGAGAAAATGAGGAAAGAGGTGACACTTTTCAAAAACAAATATACTCATTACCTGAATTAAACAACTGTAACCCCTCTGTACATCACCTTTACAGAAACAATTAATTTTATTTTCATGTATTTATTTATTTATTTTTTGTTGGGCACCAGTGGCTCATGCCTACAATCCTAGCTGCTTAGGAGGCTGAGATCTTGGGGCAGGGAAGGTGGCTCAGTGGTAGAGCGCTTGCCTTGCATGCCTGAGACCCTGGGTTCGATTCCTCAGCACCACATAAGCAAAAAGAAAAAAGCCGGA
>NW_012267282.1:5174721-5190969 GCF_000151885.1 Dipodomys ordii | reverse complement strand
TTTTTCTTTTTGCTTATGTGGTGCTGAGGAATCGAACCCAGGGCCTCAGGCATGCAAGGCAAGCACTCTACCACTGAGCCACCTTCCCAGCCCCTTTGGTACCCTTTTTTGAGAAGCTAAATATGTCTTTGACCCTGACATTAAAGGAGTCTAGATCATAACTAATTTGTCTTTTTTTGAGTTCAGGCACAAGGAGAAAACAACTGTTCAGTTTCTTTAAGTTTTAGCTACATGTAATATAAACATTAAAAGTTACTGATTTGTCCTGTACAGTTGGCTTCAAGCTTTTATTCTATTTTGACATGAGTTGAAGCCAGAACTATATGTGCTTTGTTCTCTTTCTAGAGTTGAGCATAGCGCCTAGCACATAGTAGGTGCTAAGAAAATATGCTGCAAGTGAAGCTACATTCTGATGCTGAGATTTTAAATTGGAAATCTCAGTTGTTTGTAGATGTTGTCTTTTTTTTTTAAGTACATTTGTGCTGAGTATGATGGTGCATGCCTATAATCCTAGAACTGGACTTAGAGGCAAGCCTCTAACTACATAGCAAGACCATGTCTTAAAACATAAATATAGTGGCTGGGAAGGTGGCTCAGTGGTAGAGTGCTTGCCTTGCATGCATGATGCTCTGGGTTCGATTCCTAAGCACCACATAAGCAGAAAAAGCCAGAAGTGGCACTGTGGCTCAAGTGGTAGAGCGCTAGCCTCGAGCTGAAGAGCTGAGGGACAGTGCCCAGGAACAGTGTTCAAGCTCCATGACCGACAAAATATATATATAGAGAGAGAAAGACAGCGACAGTGCATGTGCACCCGGCACCAGTGACTCACACATGTATCCTGGATACTTAGTAGGCTGAGATCTGAGAATCACAGTTCAGAGTCAGCCCAGGCAGAAAAGTCCATGAGACTTTAATGACCAGAAAATGGCAAGTGGCATTATGGCTCAAGTGGTAGAGCACTAGCCTTGAGCCGAAGAGCTGAAGGACAGTGCCCCGGCCCAGAGTTCAAGTCCCATGACTGACCAAAAATAAAGACCAGGTGCCAGTGGCTCACATCTGTAATCCTAGCTACTCAGGAGGCTGTTACCTGAGGATTGTGGTTCAGAACAAGCCTAAGCAGAAAAGTCCATGAGACTCTTTATTTTTTGCTGGTCCTGGAGCTTGAACTCAGGGCCTGGGCACTGTCCTTGAGCCTCTCTGTGCTCAAGGATAGCACTCTACTACTTGAACCACAGTGCCACTTCTGGCTTTTTCTGTGTACATAGTATTGAAGAATTGAACCCAGAGCTTCATGCATGCTAGGCAAGCACTCTACCACTAAGCCACATTCCCAGCCCCTCCACGAGCTTCTTACCTCCAATTAACCACCAAAAAGCTCTAAAACTGTGACTCAAGTGGCAGAGTACTAGTGTTGAGCAAAGAAGTTCAAGGATAGCACACAGGCCCCAAGTTCAAGCTCCAGGACACACACACACATACACACAAACACATACACACTACCTTTATTTACTGCAGATCAACAACTGTTCCAAGAAAATGATTTTTCAGGTGTTGAGTAGGTTTGGTCTCTTGCCTTTCTCTTCTCGTGATGATGCTTGGTCACTTGGTAAACATTTCCAGAGGTCTGCTCCAGAGGGGTTTGCCTTTCCTTGCATTGTAGCCAGCGCCTGCTGGTGCTGCAGGCCTGAAGTGCTGATCTGAGCCTGGCTTGAGGGTTGGTTTCCTTGGCATGTCAATCCAGTAGCATCTCAGTGAAAAGCCATTGCTCTGTAGATTGCTTCTTATTATTATTTTAAAAAATGTGTATTCCAGCAACCTGCTTTACATAGCCTGTACTATAACCGGTGCATGGGTTATTTCCTTCAGGCAGCACCTCTCCACCCCTCACCTGCAGAACTGCTCATCCTTCCTCAGAGGTTTAACATAGCTCACTTGGTCATGTTAAGAGTATATAAATAACTAAATCCATGTGGAATTACCTCACTGGATACTCAAGAAGCTTACAGTGGCTGAGACTCAGCACCCTGTGAGAGTGGCCAATCAGGACTCCCTGCTTTGCTCAGCCTTGAATGTCTTGGTAGAGGATGGCAGTACAGTGGTCTCTTTGAAAATCCTCAGTCACCCCAAGCAGCTTGATCCCATTGATAGGGCTTGTCCATGTGAGAGTGATGCAGACAAGCTGTGGCTTTGCTGCAGAAGCTAACTGAGTTTAAAACTGAAACCATCTGTCTGTAGCTTTCTAAGTCCTTGCTTATAAATGGGCATGTGTCTTTGCAGGTGTACCTGCAGTGCTTCCTGTCTTAAAGGTTGGTTGTCTGGTTGTCTTAGATCTCTTGACCTTCCCTGTGAGTTTTGCTTCTGATACTAGACTCTCCTGAGGGGATCCTCACCCAGTTCCCCTATATTACTACTCCCACTTGGTTTAGTGAAGAGGAGTTGGTTTTTCATCCCATACCAGTCCTTTGGTTTCTTTTTTTTTTTTTTTAACACAAATGCTGACATTTTTATAAAATAAATTCTCTCCATACAAATCATTTGTGATTTGAGTCCAGGCTTTGCAGAAGTATTTTCTCATCTGTAAGTGATGACTGGATGGGAAAAAGGATCAAGATAAATGTACATGGCTGGTAGACTGGTAACATTGTGCTAGCTGCCTACGTGTGGCACTCCTGTACCTTCTGGCAGTTCGTGGCTCAGGAAACAGTCAGGACATAGAATATCGACCTTCAGAGTTCAGTCAGTTTACCAGCTTGCTGCAGGACATATTACTTCTAGTGATTGCTTTTTCTTGTAAGTATAGATTTCTTAAATGGATGAGAAGAATAGCAGAGGTCATGCATCTTAAATATGAAGCATATTTTCGGTATATCTGTCTTAATTTTTTCCTTTTCCCCATTTGTATATATAGGCTGATGCAGACAGTTTTTATATGGCATGTAATGGCCGCCAGTTCAACTCCATAGAAGATGACGTTTGCCAGCTGGTCTATGTGGAAAGAGCCGAAGTGCTGAAATCTGAAGACGTAAGTACAAGGATGCCTGTGATGGGTTGTAAATGTAGACTATGGGTACAACATTGGATGCTGAGATAGCATAAAAAGGTCCAGAAAGGAATACCATAGAGATAGAAAGTAGGTGTATAGTTGTTACCAGGGAGCTGGAAGAAAGAAGAAGGGACAGTAATTTGCTAACAAGTAGAAGTTTTCTTTTTCCTTTTTTCCCAGTTCCAGGGCTTAAACTCAGGTCCTGGACACTGCCCTGAGCTTTTGTGCTAAAGGCTAACTCGCTACCACTTAAGCCAAGGCTCTGCTTCTGGCTTTTTTGATGAATAATTGGATATAAGAGTCTTACAGACTTTTTTCCCAGGTTGACTCCAAACTGCGATCCTCAGATCTCAGCCTCCTAAGTAGCTAGGTTTATAGGTGTGAGCTACCTGTTCTTGCCTACCTTTTTTTTTTTTTTTAATTAGCTCACATTAGTTATACGTAGGGGGATATTGTTACATTTCCACATGCTTATAGTATGTTCCAATCAATCTTACTCTATTACTGTGTCACCCCTCCCTCACCCCGCACCAAATTTGGTTTTGCTCACCATTGTTCCTCTCAGTTGCTGTGTGGCACACCCAGCAAGGATTGGACAAGTATGTGCTAAATGCACAAAGAAATAACATCAGCAGGCTGGGAAGGTAGCTTAGTGGTAGAGTACTTGCCTTGCATGCATGAGGCCCTGGGTTTGATTCCTCAGCACCACATAAGCAGAAAAAGCTGGAAGTGGCCCTATGGCTCAAGTGGTAGAACGCTAGCCTTGAGCTGAAGAGTTGAGGGACAGCACCCAGACCCAGAGTTCAGGCCCCATGACTGGCCAAAAAAAAAAGAAAGAAAGAAAAATAAATAAATGACGTCAGCATTGTCAGTCCTGGGACACTAAATAGACTGTGTTGAGACATTGTTTACTGTGGATAGCCATCCCCACTCCTTGCACTTCTCCTTTCATTCCTTTGGCCTCTGTCATCGTCATAGACATTGCAGGTCAGAGCTGGGGTCGGCCCCACTCTAGGTTGGTAAGTTAAGTCTGCTGTGGCCGAAGCGCCTTCTAGGGTGAAGAAGCTGCCATGCACAGCCGGCACATCCCCTGTGTTCCCAGGGCCCAGTATAGCGAGTGAGTGGAAATGACACTCCGCATTGCCCATTCAGTCTGTCTGCCCAGAGTAGACAGTGTGAGAATGCCTTGTTGGGAGTCACAAGAGAGATGGCTGAGGGGCGAGGGGGAGTGGGGTTTATATAAGATGTCTCCCTGCAGGGCGCCAGCCTCCCTGTGATGGACCTGACCGAGCTCCCCAAATGCACGGTGTGTCTGGAGCGCATGGATGAGTCTGTGAACGGCATCCTCACCACGCTCTGTAACCACAGCTTTCACAGCCAGTGCCTGCAGCGCTGGGACGACACCACGTGAGTGCAGCGCTGCCCCCACATAGCCAGCCTCGTGCCCTTTTGAACAAGTGAACCACCTCACATGTTCCACTCCACAAACCTGGCCCCAGAAGAGCAGAGGCTCCTCCTTCTCTCCTGTCCTCCCTTCACAAGCAGGTCTGCGTTCTTACACTAGTGGAGGTGCTGACTGGATCCTTATGGACTTCTCAAGGCAGCATCACACTTGTTATTTCCTCCCAAGAACAAAGCCTGGGCTTTGATGCCTTGGGTGGAGTGGCCAGGGACACTAGCAGTCAACAGGTATGAGGCACACAACTATATGTTCTTCGTATAGCGTACAAGTGGCCTTTATTGTAGAAGTCAGTGCTGCAAAGAACTGCCTTGGCACCTGTACTTTGTATTCTTCCTACTTCAAGTTAGATTATACCTTCATAACATGCACTGTGAGACATAGTTCAAAAGGTGTATTAGTAGCCGGGCACCGGTGGCTCACACCTGTAATCCTAGCTACTCAGGAGGAGGTTGAAATGTGAGGATCACAGTTCAAAGCCAGCCCAGGCAGGAAACTCCATGAGACTCTTATCTCCAATAAACCACCAGAAAAACTGGAAGTGGCACTGTGGCTCAAGTGGTAGAGTGCTTGCCTTGAGCTGAAGAGCTGAGGGACAGCGCCCAGGCCCAGAGTTCAAGCCCCACGATCTACAAAAAAAAAAAGGTGTATAAGTGCTGGCCCTTGCGGTTTCCATGTACAGAGAGAAAAATAGATGCCCAATTAAGTGTGACATCGCACCCCTCATAGTGTGCAGCCTTATAATCTAAGACGTGGTACCTAAACCGCCAGTGCCACAGAGAAGTGGTCTTGCAAGGATGGTGGGAGTTGGATGAGGAGCAAGGGAAGGCCATTGCAGGAGGGCACGCATGGGAAGGAAAAGATTCTATTCTCAAGTCCAGCAGTGAGGAGGAGTGGAAGTCCACAGAAACCACAAGACAGAGAAGACAGAATTGAAGACAGAATTTTTGGCAAGGGAGGCAGGAGCGATTTCATAAACTGCTAACTATATTCTAATCAGCTCATGAGATGGGCTATAATAAACTATTGTATGCTACAAATAAGTTTGTTTTGCCTTTTACATTCTCACCACCAGATTTAAATTCCAGAAAGATCATTCTGGCACGGATCTAATCTGAATTCAATTTCAAAATTAGTTTTGTTTTCTTATCTAGCCTTCCCAGGCACCACACACACAGAAGGAATGACACAGAGCTGGTTTCCACCTCTGACGCACAGAACTGCTCACCACTGACCAGCTGCCATTCCTGTTAACCCTTCCAGCTTGTCTTCGGTTTCTCCTGCCCACTAGTTTGGGTATTGAGAATGGAACCTAGGGCCTCACACATGCTAAGCAGTTATTCCACCACTGAGCCACACCCCCGGCCCTTCTGTCTTCGTTTTGATGCTGAAGAGACAATCTGGATCCTCCAGCTTTGTCTCAGGAGAACGAAGTGAGAACTTAGTGTTCCTGCATGTTTCCTTTTCTCATCTTCTTGACTCAGCTGGGAAACAAGCCAATACTAGTTATACCTTGAGTTTTTTTTTTGTTTGTTTTTGTTTTTTTCTGTGTGTCAATTCAGTCAGCCTTTTTTCTTTTGGTCTGAGTCAGAAAGACTTTGTGTCATGTTGGTCTGTTGGCCAAAAAATATTCATGACCAGCCTTCAGTACTACTTTGTCTTAACTAAGAAAAGGATTATAAACCCAGCACCAGTGATTCAAGCCTGTAATGCCAGTCCCAAGAGACTGAGATCTGAGGATTGCAGTTCAAAGCCTGCCCAGGCAGGAAAATCCATGAGACTTATGTCCAATTAACCACCCAAAAACCAAGGTGGCTCAAAGGGTAGAATTTTGGCCTTGAGTGAAAAAGCTAAGAGTTAATGCCCAGGTTCTGTGTTCAAGCCCAATACTGGCACCAAAAGATTTCATTATCAAAACTTAAAAACTCCAAGCTCTGGTGTCTTGTAGGCAATGTTCATGGCTAGGCAAGATGTTGTGAACATTTCTGGAAGTTTTATTGTTGTCTTTGTTTTTTAATTGTTTATTTTGTTTATCAGTACTGGGGCTTGAACTCAGGGCCTGGCCACTGTACCTCAGCTCTTTTTGCTTAAGACTAGTGCTCTGCCATATTCAACCACAGCTCCACTCCCAGTTTTCTGGTGGTTGATTGGAGATAAGAGTCTTAGGAGGGGAGGGGAAGATTGGCTGGGAGGGGGAGAGGGAGGATGTGAAGGGGGAACAAAGGAGGAGGCTACAATGCTTGATAAGAAATGTACTCATTATCTTGCCCATGTAATTGTAATCCCTCTGTTCAGTATTTCACAATTTAAAAAAAAAAGAATCTTAGGGCTGGATGCTGGTGGCTCACACCTGTAATGCTACTCATGAGTCAGAGATCTGAGGATTATGGTTTGAAGACAGCTGGGCAAGAAAGTCTGAGTTTTTTTTTTTTTTTTGGGGGGGGGTCCGGTCATGGGGCCTGAACTCTGGGTCTGGGCGCTGTCCCTCAGCTCTTCAGCTCAAGGCTAGCGCACTACCACTTGAGCCACAGCGCGTGTTCCGGCTTTTTTTTTCATTTTGCTTATGTGGTGCTGAGGAATCGAACCCAGGGCCTCATGCATGCAAGGCAAGGACTCTGCCACTGAGCCACCTTCCCAGCCCCACGTAAGACTCTTATCTCCAATAAACCATCAGAAAAACCAGAAGTGGTGCTGTGGCTCAGTGGTAGAGTGCTTGCCTTGAGCTGAAAACCTGAGGGACAGCGCCCAGGCCCAGACTTCAAACCCTAGGACTGGCATAAAAAAGAGTCTTACAGGGCTGGGAATGTGGCTTAGTGGTAGAGTGCTTGTCTATCATATATGAAGCCTTGGGTTCGATTCCTCTGTCACATAAACATAAAAAGCCAGAAGTGGTGCTGTGGCTCAAATGGTAGAATGCTATCCTTTAGCAAAAGAAGGTCAGGGACAGTACCCAGGTCCTGAGTTCAAGCCCTAGGACAGGCCAAAAAAAGTCTCACGGACTTTACTGCCTGGGCTGGCTTTAAACCGCGATTCTCAGATCTCAGCATACTGAGTAACTAGGATTACAGGCACAAGCCACCAGTGCCCAACTCATATCCATCTTTTTTTTTTTTTTTTTTGGTCCGTTGTGGGGCTTGAACTCTGGGGTTAGGTGCTGTCCCTGCGCTCTTCAGCTCACGGGGAGTGCTCTACCACTTGAGCTACAGTGCCACTTCCGGTTTTATTGTGGTTTATTGAAGATAAGAGTCTCACCACTTTGTTGCCTGGGCTGGCTTTGAACTCTGTGATCCTCAGATCTCAGCCTCCTGAGTAGCTAGGATTACGGGCGTGAGCCACTGTTGCCCGGCTTCATATCCATCTTTTAAGAGAAAAAAAAGGTAACTTTACAGATTTTAGATCTCAGGAAAAATAGAGAAAGGACAGGATACGTATTTAATCGTTTAAATGTTTTGGAAATGAGGACATAGGAGTCCTAGTGCTAGCTTGTAAACATTCAGTTGTTTGTTCATCTAATGTCAGAATAGTAGGAAATGATGTGCGACAAATTAATTTTTTTCTTTTTCTCTACCTTATCAGAATTTTGCGTTATTTCATTTGTTTGAAGTAGCTCACAAATACATGTGATAACATGCCCTTAGCTATGATAAACATTAAGATAGGGCTGGGAAGGTGGCTCAGTGGTAGAGTGCTTGCCTTGCATGCATGAGGCCCTGGGTTTCATTCCTCAGCACCACATAAGCAGAAAAGGCCGGAAGTGGAGCTGTGGCTCCAGTGGTAGAGCACTAGTCTTGAGCTGAAGAGCTGAGGGACAGCACACAGGCCTAGAGTTCAGGCCCATGACTGACCAAAAAAAAAAAAACTTTTTAAGATAATAAAATAGGAAAAAAAAAAAGAATAGTACATAAAAAAAGAGGCTTACCCATTTGTTAGGAAGTGGAAAGACTTGGAAAAAATTATATTAAGTAAAGTAAGCCAGGCCCAAAGAAACATAGGTCCCATGGTTTCCCTTATTTGCAAAAACTAGTATATGTGTAGGACAAGTAAAATAAGTCACAAGCTATGTACATATGACCATATAAGATGATGTTAAGGAAAATGAACCCCAAGATAGGGACACGAATATTTTTTTTCTTTCTTGCTATTGTGTTTCTAACGTATTTATAATGTACTATGTGATTTTTTTGTTTCTTTGTGTGTTCCTCCCCCACAGCATAACCTCAGTTTTCACTGCATTTGATGTTGGTACCCTGCATCTTGTATATACACTTCTTTAATACGGGGAGGGAAAGGGAAAGAATAAAATGCTTAAATGGGAATATAAGTTGACCCATTGTAACAATGAGATGTACAAGACACTATGTTGAAAACAAAATTTATGGGCTGGGAAGGTAGCTAGGTAGTAGAGCGCTTGCCTTGCATGCATGAGGCCTTGAGTTCAATTCCTCAGCACCACATAAGCAAAAAGAAAAAAGCTGGAAGTGGTACTGTGGCTCAAGTGGTAAAGCTCTAGCCTTGAGCTGAGAACTGAGGGACAGCGCCCAGGCCCACTGTTCAGGCCCCAGGACTGGACTCCAAAAAAAAAAGAAAGAAAGAAAACGAACTTTACAGTAGGGGGAAGGGGGGAAGGTTTAGTTGTGGAGGAGGGAGGGAAGGGATGGGAGGGGAAAAACAAAGGAGGATACAACAATGCTTGATAGGATATGTACTCATTACCTTGCTCATGTAACTGTAACCCCTCTGTACAGTATTTTTATAGTAAAAATCTTATAAAAAATAAAAGGAGGCTTAAAGCTGTGTTTTGACTTTTGTGCCATTATCTTTTGTTGTCCTGGTTAGGTGTCCTGTGTGCCGGTACTGTCAAACACCAGAACCTGTAGAAGAAAATAAGTGCTTTGAATGTGGTGTCCAGGAAGTAAGTAATGGGTGGCAGAGAGAATATGAACACAGCTGAGGATATTTTTCCTGGTTAATGTAGCTAAGATCTCTTTTGAGACTGGTTTATTTATTTATTTTTTGGTCTAGAGTAAGGCAAGGTACTGTATATGCATACATAAATATATTACTCCACATAAACTCTGCCTTTATTTTCTTTTGTCCTTCTAAAAGACTTGGGTGGGCTGGGAAAGTGGCTCAGTGGTAGAATGCTTGCATTGCATGCATGAGAACCTGGATTCAATTCCTCAGCACCACATAAGCAGAAAAGGCCAGAAGTGGCGCTGTGGCTCAAGTGGTATAGCGCTAGCCTTAAGCTGAAGAACTTATGGACAGCACCCAGACCCAGAGTTCAGGCCCCTCGACTGACAAAAAAAAAAAAAAGACGGGCTTTTATCAGTGATGTGTTTTTGGATTTTTTTTTTCTGTTTACTCAGAGCTCCTTAGAGACCAGACAGATTTCAGAGTTAAACATACATTTTCAGAACTCCTATAGAAACAACTCTGAATTCCATTCCTAAGCCAAATGAGCAAGATCATATACTTCTATGTAACTAATTCAGATCTTACATCCATGACAGAATCTTTGGATTTGCTTAATTTGTGGGCACATAGGATGTGGGCGATATGTGAGTCGACATGCATACAAGCACTTTGAGGAGACACAACACACATACGCCATGCAGCTCACCAACCACCGGGTATGGGACTATGCTGGCGGTAAGTGTTCTGTGGGAACTTTCCCTCTCAGTCTGACCTGTACCTCCCCAACAGTCCTTGCAAGCTACAGTTCTCATGTTTCCCCTGGGGGTTCTACTTTCTAGGCATGGTCTGAATCACCTTTTAGGATGCTTTATACTTCTTTTCTTGCCTCTGCTCCTGAAAATTCATATGATTAGGGGTTGGAGGCATAGTTCAGCTCAGGTGGTAGAGTGTCAGTGAGCAAAAACATCAGATCAAGGGCTAGGAAGGTAGCTTAGCTGTAGAGTGTTTGCCTAGCATGAAGCCCTGGGTTCGATTCCTTACTACCACATACTCAGAAAAAGCCAGAAGTGGAGCTGTGATTCAAGTGGTAGAGTGCTAGCCTTGAGCAAAAGAAGGTCAGGGACAGTGCCCAGGCCCTGAGTTCAAGCCCCAAGACTGGAATGAAACAAAACATCAGATCGAGTTGGAATCCTGGGGCTGGGAAGGTGGCTCAGTGGTAGAGTGCTTGTCTTGCATGCATGAGGCTCTGGGTTCCATTTCTTAGTACGACATAAGCAGAAAAAGCCAGAAGTGGTGCTGTAGCTCAAGTGATAGAGCGCTCACCTTGAGCTCAAGAGCTGAGGGACAGTGTCCAGGCCCAGAGCTCAGGCCCCACGACCAACCAAAAAAAAAAAAAATGTTGGAATCCTGGTCTCCAAGAATAACAACAAAAAACTTCATATGAAGCCGGGCACCGGTGTAATCCTAGCTACTCAGGAGGCTGAGATCTGAGGATCACGGTTCAAAGACAGCCTGGGCAACAAAGTCCATGAGACTCATCTCCAGTAAACCACTAGAAAACCGGAAGTGGTGCTGTGGCTGAAGCAGAGCGCTCGCCTTGAGCTAAAGAGTGCAGGGACAGCACCCAAGCCCAGAGTTCAAGCCCCACAACCGACCAAAAACAGAACAAAAAAAATTTCATGTGATTACCCCACTTTTAGAGAACTATTACAAGGGGCTGGGAAGGTGGCTCAGTGGTAGAGCACTTGCCTTGCATGTGTGAGGCTCTGGGTTCGATTCCTCAGCACCACATAAGCAAAAAGAAAAAAGCCGGAAGTGGTACTGTGGCTCAAGTGGTAGAGTGTTAGCCTTGAGTTGAAGAGCTGAGGGACAGTGCCCAGGCCCAGAGTTCAGGCCCCACAACCGGACCCAAAAAAAAAAAAAAAGAACTATTTATTTAATTTAGATCTGTAAAAAGAGTTTCTCAGATTTCAGTGTTCATGGAGCCCTTTTTTTCCTTTGAAGAAGTCCAGTTTTGTTGACTTGTTCTTCTCCTTAGATAATTACGTCCACCGGCTTGTTGCAAGTAAAACAGATGGAAAGATAGTGCAGTATGAGTGTGAGGGCGACACCTGCCAGGAAGAGAAAATTGATGCCTTGCAGCTAGAGGTAAGATGACTCACAGCACTCCCGAGGTGCCTGTTGCTCCGCTTCTTACCTTCCAGACCAAAAGGTGGCTCCACTTCTGCTTTTCCACTGACCCTACATGTCTGTCATTATTGGGAAAGATTAAAATATTTTTATTCCCTTTTTCTTCTTTGAAGGTGTGTCTTATGTTCCCTGTGCCTTCTGTTTGATGTGAAGTTCCTAGGTGTCTCCAGTTCAGATTCCAAAGCTCCCATAAAGCCGAAAGTAGAATGCGCTATTGGCAGCACCCTAGCAGCTGTGCAGGGCAGGTACACTCAGGGAACAGGAGGAGGACCTGGAAGTGTCTCTACTTCACCAGAAGCATTTTCATTCACATTGCTCTGGCATTTTCTAGATTTCTTTTGTGTGTGTGTGCCTGCATGCCAATCCTGGGGCTGCAACTCAAGAACTCAGAGCCTGGGCATTGTCCCTAGCACTCTACTTCTTGAGACACATTTGAGTCACATACTTTGAGACACAGCTCCACTTCTGGTTTTCTGGTGGTTCATTGGAGATGAGTCTCATAAACTTTCCTGCTCGGGCTGCCTGAGATCCTCAGATCTCAGCCTCCTGAGTAGGTAAGATTACTTGTGAGCGACCAGTGCCCCAGCTGTCCCTGAGCATCAAGACTAAAACTCTACTTCTTGAGCCACAGATCTGCTTCTGACATTTCTGTAGTGTATTGGAGATAAGAGTCTCCCAGAGTTCTCTGAGCTGTGGCTCAAGCGGTAGGGTGCTAACATTGAACAAAAATGATCAAAGACAGTGCCCAGAAACCCCAGGACTGGGGTTGACAGACAACCTTGAATGCAGCATATAGTCTAGTGGAGTCTCCTAATTGTGCTTTCTCTGTAGCCTATACATGCAACATGTTCATGTTCCTTCTATCTTCTGGATGGCCTTTCCAAAATGGAGATATGATTTTACTGCTGCTTGGCCTTGGGTTCCTCTTGGACCACAGTCTCAGTGTACAGCCCACAGCCCTCCACAGGTCCCATCCCTGCCTAAATGCCCAGGCTATCAGTTACTTCTCCAGCACTGGAGACCCTAAATGTTCACAGCTCTGATTTGGTCCAAGTTCTCTGCAGTCAGATTGCTTTTCTCTCCTGTCAGGAGCCCTCTCAGCTCTCACCGGACCCTATGCTAGGTGCTACCTGTCTCCTCACCAGACAAATGTAGCAAGCATTTGTCCACATCCAGTGTGGGTCAGGCCTGAGAGACACAAAGTATAGCTAGTATCTGCACTTGAAGAAAGTTCCAGTGCCATCAGAGCCAAACCAACTCAGCCCATGACTGAGCCCCAGGGTCAGTGCTACTAACCTGAAGCATGGAGCAGCGGGAGCCAAATGGGCACTGGCCAGTTATATGTATGCTTAAAATGACGTGGTTTTTCTTGAAGTCAGCTGGGCCAGAATAAATTTGTTTCATTTTTGCCAGTCCTGGGGCTTGAACTGAGGGCCTGGGCCCTGTCCCTGAACCTCTCTGTGCTGAGCCACAGCGCCAACGTCCAGCTTTTCGTTTATGTGGTACTGAGGAATCAAACCCAGGGCTTCATGCATGTTAGACAAGCACTCTACTACTAAGCTACATTCCCAGCCCAAAAGCTGTTTTTGTTTTTTTGTTTGTCATTTGTGGGGCTTGAACTCAGGGCCTGGGCACTGTCCCAGAGGTCTTTTGCTCAAGGCTAGCACTCTACCACTTTGAGCTACAGCCCCACTTTCTAGAATAAGTTTTTATACGATGAACAGTTCTTCCAACTAGATTGTCAGCTCTCTGTCCCGGGCCGTGCCTGTTGATTGTCATGGTCACCAGGGATAATATGCTGAGACACCCAGCCTGCTGGCCGTGGTCCCGGCAGAGTAGGAAGATTGCCTGTGCTGTTAGACCAGTGTGAGCAATGTAGCCATACCCTGTCTTTAAGAAAATTCTGCTGTCACTTTTATTCTTCAGTAGATCATGAAAGGTCAGGTTTTAATTGGATTTCAGAGAGCGACAACATTGGCTGACATTTTGATGTTTATTCTCTGTGTTTCTTTCTAGTATTCATATTTATTAACAAGCCAGCTGGAATCTCAGCGAATCTACTGGGAAAACAAGATCGTTCGCATAGAGAAGGACACGGCCGAGGAAGTAAGTCTGGTTTGATGACTACTGAGGCGCTGCATGGCCTGCCAGCCTGGTGACGGGTGGGGGAGCACAGGGAGAAAGGAATCTTTAGAATCTTTCCTTTATAGTCTTATCATTAGTAGAGAACTATTTGCCTCTAAAAAGAATTTAAAGGATTTAGTGTTTTGGGCGTCTTGGGACCTTAAGTGGTTCTGTTAGTTTCTGGCCTCAGTCAGATTTTCTAGTGCCTTGTGCTTTTCTGTTAAAAACATCCAAGTATGTAGATGAGGGTTTGTAATTTGAGTCGGCCAGTTGCTTTGCGGACTTGAGAACAGCTGCCTTGGGATCTAGAAGTGGGCTAGTGAGGCAGTCAGATGGTGCTGAGCCCTTCTGAGCTGAAGGCAATAAAATCAGACAGAGGCCCGGCGCCCGTGGCTCACACCTGTAATCCTAGCTACTCAGGCTAAGATCTGAGGATCACTGTTCAAAGCCAGCCTGGGCAGGAAAGCCCGTGAGACTCTTATCTCCAATAACTACCAGAAAACTGGAAGTGGCGCTGTGGCTCAAGCAGTAGAGTGCTCGCCTTGAGCTAAAGAGCTGAGGGATAGCACCCAAGCCGTGAGTTCAAGCCCCACAACCGACAAAAAAAAAAAAATCAGACAGAGATGTTGGTGTTTCACTGGTCTCAGGTGAATCGCTGGCCTGGGATAGTGGTTTTCACCAAAAACATCTTGTAAGGTGATATGCTTACTTATGACATGTAAAAAAGAAGAGTGGTTTTATGATTTTGGTGGAAACTCACATGGAGATCCCAGAGCTCTTCCTGTGTGATTTCCTCATCACCAGCAGGTTCAAGGACTCTTGAAGGTTCCAGGAAAGTGCATTGAAAACCAGTGAGGTTCATATAATTAGATTCCAGAGGGTCAGTCTGTGGACCTGCAGCTAGTGTCTAGTTCAGAGACTCTCTTAGCTTTTTGTTGTTGGTGGTGGTGGTCGTGGGGCTTGAAAACACTGGGCTTGGGCGCTCTTCAGCTCAAGGCAAGCACTCTACCTCTTGAGCCACAGCGCCACTTCCGGTTTTCTAGTGGTTTATTGGAGATCAGAGTCTCACAGACTTTTCTGCCCCAGCTGGCTTTGAACCTGATCCTCAGATCTCAGCCTCCTAAGTAGCTAAAATTACAGGCGTGAACCGCTGGCGCCTGGCTCTCTTGGTGTTACGTAAAGGCTTTAAATTTAACCAAATGATGACTTTAGTGACTTGGTGAATTCCCACCATTACCTGGGCCCTATCCGTGAGAGAAGGAGGCTTACAAATAAATGAGTAAAATAATGCTTAACACCAGTAACCAAATGCTGTTTGGTTAGAACTTACGGAAGAGCCATCCAAGCAGGGGATGTGTCCTTGCAGAGGCACTTTGAGGACACTTGACTCTGCTCTGAAGCCAGCAAGCTCGCTGGAGCGCACACAGGAGGAACAGGACAGCCTGCGCTCAGCTGAGCTCCTTGGACTCGGGAGACAGAGCAGCTTTTGATAATAGTTTTACTTTGGGTATTGCTGTGACCACCTAAAGTGTTTCACACAGCCCCCTGAGGGTTCAGCCCAGGATTTTCTCCACCTGTTAAGCTTCTTTAGGATTAATTCCATTCCCTAAGACGTGCCAGCAAAAGTAAGTCAGGAATAGGGAATGGAAGCACTGTGGAAATCACTCATGGTTGCTTGTAGGAGGGACAAGTGGAGACCAGGGCAGCATCACAAGGAAGCTCACAGCACTTGAAAGGATGCTTTTGTTTTCTAGTAACAAATGTTATTTGTCCCCTAAGTTCATGGCTGCCTTTTGTCTTGAACCTTTTTGGTGTTGTTACTGACCATGGGGCTTGAACTTTCGGCCTGGGCACTATCCTGAGCTCTTTAGCTCAAGGCAAGAGCTCTACCACTTGAGCCACAGTGCCACTTCGGTTTTCTGGTGATTTGTTGGAAATAAGAGTCTCACAGACTTTCCTGCCCAGGCTGGCTTTGAATCTTGATCTTCAGATCTCAACCTTCTGAGTAGCTAGGATTACAGGCGTGAGCCGCCAGCGCCCATCTGTACTTTTGACCAGTGTCTATCCACAAGTTTCTCCAGCAGTGTATTCTGCAGGGGGACAATGACCTGGACCCTGGCTTTTATTAGCAGATTCCTGTTCATGGAGATTGACCAGGGTTCAAATTCTTGTGGACTTTACTTACAAACCAAACTGGAATTTGAGCAATTTTATGGTCCTTCCTTCTTTCCATCCCTTCCTTTATATTGGGGTTTGAAATCAAAACTTTGTGCTAACTAGGCTGTCACCAAGAAGTCTCCCATGTTCTTCCAACTTAATGAAGTTGGCTATAAACATACTTTCTGTAAAAAACAATTACTTTTTTTTAAGGCAGTGCTATTAGAAGCTGGGTAGGAAGGTTATATGAAAATGTTACAAAGGGGGCTGGGAAGGTGGCTCAGTGGTAGAGCGCTTGCCTTGCATGCCTGAGACCCTGGGTTCGATTCCTCAGCACCACATAAGCAAAAAGAAAAAA
>NW_012267282.1:5165810-5173431 GCF_000151885.1 Dipodomys ordii | reverse complement strand
CCTGGGTGCTGTCCCTCAGCTCTTCAGCTCAAGGCTAGCACTCTACCACTTGAGCCACAGCACCACTTCCGGCTTTTTTCTTTATGCTTATGTGGTGCTGAGGAATCGAACCCAGGGCCTCAGAGGCATGCAAGGCAAGCGTTCTACCACTGAGCCATCTTCCCAGCCCCCGGATTGAGACTCTTATCTCCAATAAACTACTAGAAAACCAGAAGTGGCGCTGTGGTTCAAGTGGTAGAGTGCTCACCTTGATCTGAAGAGCGCAGGGACAGCGCCCAAGCCCAGAGTTCAAGCCCCACAACCGACCAAAAAAAAAAAAAGAGTCTCACAGACTTTCCTGTCCGGGCTGGCTTTGAACCATGATCCTCAGATCTCAGCCTCCTGAGTAGCTAGGATTAAAAGCATGAGCCACCGGCACCTGGCTTCATTTTCCAAAGTTTTATGCATTAGTTCCTTCGATACATTACCTTTATACTATATAAACCCAAGCAAAACATGAACTGCTTACATTCCATATAGCCTCGTGGTGGGAAAATTTTTGGAACAAAACTATCAAACAAGTAGAAGCCACCCTCACAAGTTTGTCAGATGACCAGTGGATAATAACTTGTGGCGTGTAAGCTCGGGAGGAGCATTAGTACTCTGCTCTGGCCTCTAACATTCCAGAGCCTAAACAGCTGGCTCATTTCCAGCTTTCCCCAGCATATCCAGCAGCTTCTACACCTTGTTCCAGGCAGAGTGAAGTGGTAAAGAAGAAAAGGGGTCTCACTGTCAGTATTCCTACCACAGAAATTGTCAGATGTTCACCCTGTCTTTTCTAAGTTTGGATTGTCACAGTTATGTGCACATAATTAGGAAGGAAAAGTGTACATTAGTAACAAGGATCTCTCCATTTTGCTCTTTCAGATTAACAACATGAAGACCAAATTTAAAGAAACAATTGAGAAGTGTGACAGTTTGGAGCACAGGTTGAACGATCTCCTCAAAGAAAAACAATCTGTGGAAAGAAAGTAGGTGCCTTTCATCCGTCCTTGAAATGGGTTGCTGTGTGACAGCAGACCCCGGGAAATGACACAAAACCAGTCCCTTCATGTTGGGACGCCCTCAGTTTTGAGCATGTGTGTCAGTAGGCTCTGGGGGTTCCCTGATTGAGCAGCTTTTTTTAAAAAAAGTGTAGTAAAGCAGGTGCCTGTGGCTCATGCATGAAATCTCAGCTACTCGGTGGCTGAGATCTTAGGATCTCCGTTCAAAGCCAGCCCAGACAGGAGAGTCCATGAGACTCTTAATTTCCAATTAAACCAAAAAAGGCTATAAGTGAGGATGATGCCCAGGCCCTGAGTTCAAGCCCCAGGATACACACACACACACACACACACACACACAAACACGCACGCACGCACGCACGTACTTCAACTTGTCATTCCTTACTAATGAGTAAGATTGGGCGCTCCCAATTCCTGCTAGCACAGTGGTTAACCTTTTTCTTTCTCCAGCAAATGCAGTGAGGTCAGAGCACTTGACTCTCCAAGAATGTCACTTTTTCTCAGAACTTCCCAGTCACAGCATGTGGCTCTGGGGTCCCTGTGTGCTCACTGACTGCCACACCGAGGCGCAGCAGAACCTCCAAGTGTGGCCTGAATCACAGCTTTCTGTGATTGAAAGTTTTCTGATTCTTAAAACTCTCTTGAAGTTACATGAGGGATTGCTTTGCACAGTGATTTCAGTGGCAATGAACAGCCTCCCTTGGCATGGTAGGAGTGGCTTAGTCCCAGGCAGGAGGGGGACTGTGTCAGCAAATGCCAACGGGTTTCTATCTCCCTTTGTTTTGCCAAAGGTGCTCCCAGCTGAACACAAAAGTGGCCAGACTCACCACCGAGCTCCAGGAGGAGCAGGAAATGAACAAGTGTTTGCGCGCCAACCAGGCCCTCCTACAGAATAAGGTGAGGGATGGGGAGAGGTTGCTGAAGGAGACCTGTGACCAGAAGGACCTGCAGATCACGGAGATCCAGGAGCAGCTGCGCGACGTCATGTTCTACCTGGAGGCGCAGCAGCAGATCAGCCACCTGCCTGTGGAGACCAGGCAGGAAATCCAGGAGGGGCAGATCAACATCGCCGTGGCCTCGGCCCCCAGCCCCTCTGCTTCTGGGAGCAGTGGGAGGCTGCCCTCCAGGAAGGGCCGCAGCAAGCGGGGCAAGTGACCCTCGGAGAAGCGTCCCCATGACTGTGCCCTGCACTGCAGGAGGGTGAGCCTAAGAAGCAGGAGTGAGGATAAGCTGGTCTTTGCCCTTTCATTTGCGTGTGGTGTGCTGAGTGCAGGGCTGAAGGCCATGGCAGTGTGTTCAGCGTGGTGCTGGTCACAAACCTTACACACTCAATGCCCACTTTGCCTTCTGCCTAGTAGGTGCCCCGACCCCGTAGGGCATTTTTCAGTTGTATTTATTGAGTTGGAGTATTTATCGTTCTTTTGGGCATCAGTTTAAGACACGAAGTTTTACTGTGATCTAGAAGGTAACATTACCAAGCACCCAAGCTCTGACCTCCCAGAGCTCAGAGCAGCTGTTGTGAGAGGTCCCTTCGCTACCGAAGAGCTGGGAAAAGTCCCACGCTTGGCCCTCATCGCCTCCCACCCCTCTGCCTCATAGCTGGAGGATTGTTCCGATGTTATACGAAGAGAGGCTGGCTGGTCCCCAGCAGCCATCTCAACTTGCTCTCTAAGTCTAGCCAGGAAAAACAAACAGCCTGAGTTAGACCGAGTAGACCCAGGGTAAGGAAAATGGTGGCAGTTTATGTTATTTATTTTTGGTGATTCCCTACAGCATTACTCACTGCACTTAAAAAAGAGGCTTGGTGGCCACTCCAAGACTCAAATCTCCAAGCACACGTCCCAGCATCCAGTGAAAAAAATTGCAGGGATAATCATCCATGTAAAAGTGGGGGAGGGGGTCCCTGTCTCACTCATGTGTTTTGCTAGAAGATGGGCCTACACGGCTGCAGCCAGAGGGAGACAGGGCAGGTTTTCAGTTATGTTCTCAAGGTACTGCCAAAGGCTGTTTCCACTTCCAGAACCTGGAATTTCCACAGAGCCCTTTGTGAGGCTTGTGGTGGGCCAGCAGTGTCTGTGCACTTCCTCTAGAGCCGGAAGCATCAGTCCAGACCTACAGGAACTGAGCAAAACTGAAATGCAACCGTGTTAGAATTTAGCTTCTAGGAGAGGTAACTGGATTAGGTTAACAAGGCTTACTGTTCAACCATGGGTTTTGGTTTTTGCTTTCTAATTAGCCAAAGGATTTTACTTAGCACATTTCTGAATCGTTTCTTTAGTCCGTGATTCCCCCCTCCCCCCCTTCCTTGTTGCCATCTGTGTGGAGCTGCCACTGACCTTCCCAGAATCCTTGAGAGTTTGCAGAATGAGTGTGCACAGCCATTCTGAATCTCATGCTTAGGACAGACCAGACTGTAAGTCCTCTCTTTGGACTTGAATATACAGACATCTAAAAACAAGAATGAGAATGGAAAGCATAATCAAATTCTCTTTCCTATAGAGTTTCTATTTTATTTAAAATCTATTTTTACACTAGCTAAGAGTCCTGCTGTTTTGGCCAAGTGCTTGTTGTGCTTGTCCTGCATGTACAACCCTGGGAAGCCAGGGTGGGTGGTGGCATACTAATGACCAGAATCAGATGTAGTTGCAAAGTATTCTCTGCGGTTCATTAACATCACCCCTGCAGGCGAGCAGGCAGCCCTGCCCGGCTGAGAGCCCAGCTTTGCACGGTGGGACAAACACCGAAGGCTGTGCCGGGGAACAAGCACACCGAGATGCACACCACGATACGTCAGAAGGTTAAAGCTTTGTTTGATTTGGACGGAATTACTTAAGTGGGAGCTGTTAAGTATTTTCCTTCAGGATGGAGATGAACCCCTTGTCCATACTACCTGAACAATTAAATTGTATTGAAATAGCCAACCTCTGGGTTTATTAGCCCTGCGTGAACCTTTGTTTCTGAGTGCCTGGGAGCACCTGTCTGAGAATCCAAGAAATGGTCAGTGGCCTGGATTTCAGAAGCCACATAAAGGTCACCTTCCTCACAGCCATCCATCCGTCTACCCTTCAGCCCTTTCCTTAAAGCTTCCCAAACCCAAACCCTTTGCCAGTTTTCCCAGTTTTTTGGGAAGAAAATCGCGGAGGCAGGAAGATTTCTTGAGACCAGGAGGACAGCCTGGGCAGCACAGCAAGACCCTATCTCAAAGGAAAAAAATTGAACTTTTGGTACTTTAGGAAATTACCTGAATTTGGTGGCTTAGGTGGAGGGAAGCCCAGACATACTACTCTTGCCAACTAAGTCAATCTTGTATAGAGCGTACACCAAGCAGACGCTTTTTATATTTGGAAAGTGTGGCATACATGACTCGCTGGGCCCATTGGGTAATAAAGAGCATGGGAAGCAGCTCCCCTTCCTGCCTGCACAGCAAAGTCCTCATCCAAGACTGTGAGCAGCCAGCCGGCAGGGTGTGAGAACTTGGCACATGGCATATGAACAGCCTTCTGTCGTGGCTGGAAAACCCTTTGGTGCAGCCAGAATATCCACACCGCAAGTACCAGCCACCAGATCTGGCTGCCGCTCGCCATGCCATGGTGCTGAGGGCATACTTTGGCTCAGTGATGGCATTTAGGCATATCTAAGAGACGCATTAACTTGGGCACAGTGTCCCATCCATGCACTGGGCACAGTTTATGCCTCGAGAGAGTCAGGAACCACCTCCTTGATGGTGCAGGGACGTCTGGGTGTGCAGACCCAGCCATCAACTTAGGACACACCACGTGCTCTGTGACCAGGCTGCTGAACCTCTACCCCCATCCCGCCTTCCCCCCACCCCCCAGTACTAAAGATTTAATTTAAAACATCCTGCTTGGGAGGCGCTCCTGCTTGCTCTACAACTGGAGCCATACACTGCTCCCCCAACCCCACTGATTTCCTTTTCCTCCTTCTTGGCACTGGGGATAGAACCCAAGGATTTGTTTAAGCTAACTATATACTAGGCCACTGAGCTACACACCCAGACTCCATTCTTGCCTGTGAAAACTACTAAAATGGGAATCCTAGAATAGCTGCATTTAGACTCTGGATGTACCTAAGGTTTTGGGGGGGGGGATTGTTTGTTTGCTTGTCTTGTGTTTGGCTTTTTGGGGTTTTTTTGTTTTTTGTTTTGGTCGGTTGTGGGGCTTGAACTCTGGGCCTGGGCGCTGTCCCTCAGCTCTTCAGCTCAAGGCAAGCGCTCTACCACTTGAGCTATAACGCTACTTCTGGTTTTCTAGTGGTTTATTGGAGATAGGAGTCTCACGGTCTATCCTGCCCAGGCTGCCTTTGTTTTTTGTTTGTTTAGTTGGTTTTTTCTTTGTGGGGGTCCAGTCCTGGGGCCTGAACTCTGGGTCTGGGCGCTGTCCCTCAGTTCTTCAGCTTAAGGCTAGTGCTCTACCATCAAGCCACAGCACCACTTTCTTTTTCTTTTCTTTTTTTGCTTATGTGGTGCTGAGGAATCGAACCCAGGGCCTCATATGCATGCAAAGCAAGCACTCTACCACTGAGCCACCTTCCCAGCCCCCCGGGCTGGCTTTGAACCGCAATCCTCAGATCTCAGCCTCCTGAGTAACTAGGATTACAGGCATGAGCCACTAGTGCCCTGTCTTGTGTTTGTTTGTTTGCATTTTTTTTGCATTTTTGTTTTTTGTTGGTTGTGGGGCTTGAATTCACAGCCTGGGTGCTCTCTCTGAACTCTTTTATTCAAGGCTAGCACTCTACCACTTTGAGCCACAGCACTTATGGTAGTTAGTTGGAGATAAGAGTTTCACAGACTTGGGGCTGGGAAGGTGGCTCAGTGGTAGAGCGCTTGCCTTGCATACACAAGGCCCTGGGTTCGATTCCTCAGCACCACATAAGCAAAAAGAAAAAAGCCGGAAGTGGCGCTGTGACTCAAGTGGTAGAGCGCTAGCCTTGAGCTGAAGAGCTGAGGGACAGCGCTCAGGCCCAGAGTTCAGGCCCCACGACCGGACCCAAAAAAAAAAAAAAAGAGTTTCACAGACTTTACTGCCTGGACTGGCTTTGAGCCCTGATCCTCAGATCTCGGCCTCCTTAGTAGGTAGGATTACAGGTGTGAGCCACCAGCTCTCAGCAGCCCTTTTATTTTTATTTTGCTTTTTGGATGAAGTGTCACTTTGCCCAGATGCTAAAATACTCCTGCCTCCATCTTCTAAATAGATGGAACTACAGGCATGCACCACCACACCCAGCTTAAAGTACAATATTTTTAGGTGACATCATCAGGTATAGCCAATTTACTAAAAAAGGCTTCAGAAGCCTGATCCTCCAAAGCCACATGTCTCCTCTCAGTGATACAGATTGGATTTTATCCCCTCCAGCATTGTTTGGAGCAAACAAGTTTTTATTTGTGAATTAGGGGAGGTTATAAAGGCATCTTTTTTTTTTTTTCTTTAACTGCAGATTTGGGGTAATCATGCCCCTCTTTATCCTAACATAATGCCTTCCTTTTTTTTTCTTTTTTTATTTGGCCCGTCATTGGGCCTGCTCTGGGCCTGGGCACTGTCCCTCAGCTCTTCAGCTCAAGGCTAGTGCCACAGCACCACTTCTGGCTTTTTTCTGCTTATGTGGTGTTGAGGAATCAGACCCAGGGCCTCATGCATGCAAGGCAGGCGCTCTACCACTGAGCCACCTTCCCAGCCCCTTTACTTCTGTTTTTAATGCTCATCTTTATCTTGAATCCCAGCAACCTGGGCTCTCCTTGGATCTCTCCCAGGAAGAAACAGGCAAGTTCTGTTGCAGATTAATTCTCAAGGTTGTTCCCACAGGGCAACACTTTTAAGAATCATGGCAGCTAGCAAGCATGCTGCCGAGGAACCAAGCAGTCCACGGTGATCCTGCAAGTTTAGGGTGAATGGAAAAACACTTATGCAGCAGCTTCTCAATCTGTGCACTTGTTGCTGCATTGAAGGGAGATATGAACAATCATACAAGATGATCATTCACTTTGGGGCCTCATGTTAAATTGTTCCGAGTCCAGAATCATCCAGAAAATGTACTTGTCACGGGTGTTGCACTGCTACAGATAATATTCGTTACTCAAGACTAATTACCAAGTCCACTGAGTAAAGCAGCTTTGTTTCTTTTCAGACCTTGTTCTAAATCCCCTGACCTGAAACCTTCCTTTCAGAGCCTGAGATTGCCTCAGAATTAATGCAGGGCAGTTGACCCAGCCTGGAATCACAGGCACAGTCCTCACCAAGATGGCTAATGAGACCCACAATAAACCACCCTGCTGCCAGGCACCCATGACTCACGCTTGTAATCCTAGCTACTCAGGAGACTGAGATCTGAGGATCACGGTTTGAAGCCAGCCAGGGCAGGATAATCTGTAAGACTTTTTTTTTTTCGGTCGTGGGGCTTGAACTCTGGGCCTTGGCGCTGTCCCTCAGCTCTTCAGCTCAAGGCGAGTGCTCTACCACTTGAGCTACAGTGCCACTTCGGTTTTCTGGTGGTTTATTGGAGATAGGAGTCTCACGGTCTCTCCTGCCCGGGCTGGCTTTGAACCTCGATCCTCAGATCTCAGC
>NW_012267282.1:5162274-5165495 GCF_000151885.1 Dipodomys ordii | reverse complement strand
GGTTTTCTGGTGGTTTATTGGAGATAGGAGTCTCACGGTCTCTCCTGCCCGGGCTGGCTTTGAACCTCGATCCTCAGATCTCAGCCTCCTGAGTAGCTAGGATTACAGGCGTGAGCCACCAGCACCCGGCAAATCTGTAAGACTCTTATCTCCAGTGAACTACCAGAAAGCCGAAAGAGGTGCTGTGGATCAAAGTGGTAGAGCACTAGCCTTGAGTGAAAAAGCTTAATGACAGCATCCAGGCCCTCAATGCAAACCCCACGAACAACAACAACAAAAAGTTCAGGGGCTAGGAAGGTGGCTCAATGGTAGAGTGCTTGCCTTGCATTCATGAGGCCCTGGGTTTGATTCCTCAGCACCACATAAGCAGAAAAAGCCAGAAGTGGTACTGTGGCTCAAGTGGTAGAGTGCTTGCCTTGAGCTGAAGAGCTGAGGGACAGCACACAGGCCCAGAGTTCAGGCTCCACAACCAAGCAAAAAAAAAAGTTCAGGGACAGAGGCCAAGCCCTGAGTTCAAGCTCCAGTACCAACACATGAAAGAAAAAAAATCTCCCTGTATAATGCATGCAGTTGGTATGGCCATTCTTCAGATCATCCAAGTCAACCTAGAGCCCTGAGCAGAGATGGGAAGTCAGACAGGACAGCCATTCCATCTCGCCTCCAGTAAGATGTTTTTGCCATCTTTTGCCCAAAAACAGCAAATCCCAGATTAGATCATGTCTATTCTTTTCTCCTCTACAAAGGAAGAGCCCTAAGGCTGGGCATGTCGTTAGGTATGAGTGTATCAATTCCCAAGAGCGCGCGCACACACACACACACACACAAAGCAAATAAGGAGAGTCCAGCAGCCGCCCTCAGCTGTCTCGCTGCCTCCATGATGGTCCACCAAGTAAAAGGCTCCGACTTTCCCCTGAACACCAGAGGAGTCTGGGCACCTGTTAAACACCACCTCAGAAATCTGCCCGTGTCACTTGACACCATTAACAGTGCGGAGCACCAAAGGCTTCCATGCTGAGGGGACTCATTTCGGGAGCAGAAGAAGCAAGATCCCAGAGAAAGACCTGGGAAGGAAGGAGAGTCAGTGGAAAATTTTAGGAGGCATCAGGAACTTTTTTTTCTCTCGGAAACACTCCAGACGATGACTTCTCACCCACGGCCCAAGGGGATTGGCAGCAGCATTTTGGGGACTTATCTTTGCTGACAGATGCAGCCTTAGCTGAAGCTGAAGTGTCTTCGATTCCTTTGTTAGGGCAGAGGCCCTGCACTGGCTTGCAAAGGCAGAGCCCTGACCCACACACACACAACTTGTCCTTAGGGAAACCAACTAAAACCCTCTTTTCCAAATGCAGGCCTCCAGAAAACAACTTCATTGCATTTGTTTCCAGGCTGCAGAAAATCAACACTAACTGGCTTTGATCCCAAACAAGGCCAACTGCAGGGCTCAGGACCGAGGAGGACTGCGTGCACGCGTGTGCACAACCAGCCAGGAAGGACCGCAGGCCGCCTCTGTCTCCCCTCCCCCAGCACATTTGACTTCAATTATGTAGGAACATGCTTGGGCCGGGGGCTGCTGCCAGAATTCTCCTGGCCCAGACAGAAGAGGCCCCATGCTGCGGCCCAGAATCTTTCCTGAAAGTCCGTGCAGGATTCTCAGTCGCTTCCAATCCTGCACTTTGGTGTTGGCGAGATTCCTGGTTCTGTTTGGCCCGAGTAATGCTAAAATCTATGGCTTGCCTCTTGTCTTTCTTCCTCTCCGAGCTGCCTTCTATTTTCCCAGCTTCCCTCTGCCTCTCATGGTTGCAAATAAGTGCTATATGGCCTTCAGAAACAGAACAATCTAAAAAAGACCGTCCTCCCTAGATAGCTCGTGTTACCTCCAAGATAACATTCTTTCTATGA
This sequence comes from Dipodomys ordii, assembly GCF_000151885.1. Classification (NCBI taxonomy): domain Eukaryota; kingdom Metazoa; phylum Chordata; class Mammalia; order Rodentia; family Heteromyidae; genus Dipodomys; species Dipodomys ordii. The sequence continues at coordinate 5,163,596 of NW_012267282.1, read as the reverse complement.
GGTGTGTGTGTGTGTGTGTGTGTGTGTGTGTACGTGTGTACACTTGGCGTTCCTGCTTGAAGCTGGCGCTCTACCACTTGAGCCACAGCTCCAAGTCTATCTTTTTAGTGGCTAACTGCAGAGAAGAAACTTTCCTGGGGGCTGGGAAGTTGGCTCAGCGGTAGAGCGCTTGCCTTGCATGCATGAGGCCCTGGGTTCGATTCCTCAGCACCACATAAGCAAAAAGAAAAAAGCCGGAAGTGGTGCTGTGGCTCAAGTTGTAGGGCACTAGCCTTGAGCTGAAGATCTGAGGAACAGTGCCCAGGCCCAGAGTTCAGGCCCCACAACCGGACCAAAAAAAAGAAAAGAAAAAAAAGAAATTTTCCTGTATGGGCTGGCTTTGAATCTCCATTCTCAGATCTCAACCTCCTGAGTAGCTAGGATTACAGGTGTGAACTACCAGGTGAGAACCACTAGCATCTGGTTTATCATGATGGCTTGAGGTTTACAAGAGACATCTTTCAGGCAGTGGTCACCCCAGTTAGGCAATGTTTTATTGGTAGGACACTAAAGCTAATAGAGATTTCTTGCACTTGCTGAGAATTGGAAGTGGAGCCAGAAATCAGTGACTCATTCCTGTAATCCTGGCCTCTCAGGAGGTTGAGATCTGAGGATCATTGTTCAAAGCCAGCCTGGGCAGGAAAGTTTGTGAGACTCTTATCTCCAATAAATTACCAAAAAAGCCAGAGGTGGAGCTGTATCCCAAATGGTACAGTACTAGCTTTGAGCAAAGTTCAGGTACTGCATCCAGGCTCTGAGTTCAAGCCCCATAACCAAATAAAAAAGAAAAGAGGGGGCAGGGGAGCATAAGCCAGATTCTCTGGGGTCAGAGAACTCTGCAGCTTTTAATTTATTATGGGATAAGTAGGCAAGAAAGAAGTGTTAAACCTGTCTTATAAACCACTGGGGATATTATAAAGCATTAGTAGGCCTAGTGCTTCAGTGCCAGTGTTTGTGTGCAAATATGTCACAAGGACCTTTTTTTCCTAACACAGCAGGACCAATTTAATTCATTGATTTACTTCCTTTGTTTCAGTACTGAGGCTTGACTTCAGGGCAAAGGAACTCTCCCTTAACTTTTTCACTCAAGGCTGGTGGTCTACCACCTGAGCCACAGCTCTACTTCAAGCTTTTTGCTGCTTAGTTGGAGATAAAGAATCCCACAGACCTGGGGCTGGGAAGGTGGCTCAGTGGTAGAATGCTTGCTTTGCATGCTCAAGGCCCTGGGTTCGATTCCTCAGCACCACATAAGCAAAAAGAAAAAAGCCGGAAGTGGCACTGTG
>NW_012267282.1:5151650-5162224 GCF_000151885.1 Dipodomys ordii | reverse complement strand
AAAAAAGCCGGAAGTGGCACTGTGGCTCAAGTGGTAGAGCGCTAGCCTTGAGCTGAAGAGCTGAGGGACAGCGCCCAGGCCCAGACTTCAGGCCCCACGACCGGACCCAAAAAAAAAAAAAAGAATCTCACAGACCTTTCTGCCCATACAAGCTTCCATTTGAGATCCTCAGATCTCAGTCTCCTGAGGAGCTCAGATTACAGGCATGAGCCACCGGCGCATAGCTTGCTTTTTTTCTTTTTAAATCCAATCTGTAGACTATCTTTTCATTCTCTTTCTATCTCTTTTATGCTGGTGGTGGGGCTTGAACTCAGGGCCTGGATGTTACTCAAGGCTGGCACCCTAGCACTTTAAACCATAGTGCCACTTCTGTTTTTCTGGTAGTTCATTAGAGATAAGAGTCTCACGGACTTTCCTGTCCAGGCTGGCTTTGAATCATGATTCTCAGATCTCAGCCTCCTGAGTCGTTCCAATTACAGGCTTGCTGCTACCAGTGCTCAGCTCCCTTTCTCTTTGAAGTACACAGGGTTTCATTTTGCCAGACATGATGACACACACCTATAATCTCAGTACTCAGGAGGAAGCTGAGGGAAGAGAATTCCAAGTTTAGGGCCAGTCTGGGTTATACAGTCTCCCATCTCAAAAACCCACCAAGGGCTGGGAAGGTGGCTCAGTGGTAGAATGCTTGCCTTGGGTGTATGAGGCCCTGGGTTTGATTCCTTAGTACCACATAAGCAGAAAAAGCCAGAAGTGGAGCTGTGGCTCAAATGGTAGAGTGCTAGCCTTGAGCTGAAGAGCTGAGGGACAGCGCCCAGGCCCAGAGTTCAGGCCCCACAACCAACAAAAAAGCAAAAAACAAAACCCACTAAAACCCAGATGTGCTACCACTCTGGTCTGGAAACAAGCCATGTGAGTCAAGGCCAGCAGGCTTGCCTCCTCCTCAGGCCTGAAGGGGAATGTGTTCCAGGCGTTTCCTCCCTTCCGCTGGGTTGCTGGCAGTCTTCACTGTTACTTTCCTTCCAGACGCATCACCCTGGCCTCTGCCTTGCCATTTTACATGGCCTTCCCAACTGTGTCCTCCTCCTCCTCCTCCTCCCTCTTTTTTTTGGGGGTCGGTCGTGGGGCTTGAACTCTGGGCCTGGGCGTTGTCCCTCAGCTCTTCAGCTCAAGGCGAGCACTCTACCACTTGAGCCACAGCACCACTTTGAGTTTTCTGTGGCTTTATTGGCGATAAGAGTTTCATGGACTTTCCTGCCCAGGCTGGCTTTGAACCAAGATCCTCAGATCTCAGCCTCCTGAGTAGTTGGGATTACAGGCATGAGCCACCGACACCCAGCCTCCTCTTCTTCCTCCTCTTTTGCCAGTCCTGGGACTTGAACTCAGGACCTGGGCACTATTCCTGAGCCTCTTTATGCTCAAGACTAAGCAAGACTAGCACTCTACCACTTGAGCCACAGTGCCACTTCCAGCTTTTTCTGAGTAGTTTATTGGAGATTAGCGTCTCACGGGCTTTCCTGCTCAGGCTGGCTTCAAACCCTGATGCTCAGATCTCAGCCTCGTGAGTAGCTAGGATTATTGATGCAAGCCACTGGTGCCCAGCTATGTGTGCACATCTTTTTATAAGGACCCCAGTGCTTCTGGGTTAGAATTCATCCCGATGATCTTTTAACTGGTTACCTCTAAAAACCCATCTCTCACCAGAGTGACAAACTTGGGAGGGACACAGTTCAACTCATACATAATTTGACTTTCTGAGTTCTTTTCTATCAGGACCTTTGCACGTGCTGGGCCATGGAGCAGTGGTCTCTCAGCTGCCAAGTTGTAGAACTGTCACCCAGTCCAGGAAGCCTCACGTGGGGACGTTGCTCTGGCCAGGTGTGTGTTGGGGTGGGGGGAACAGCAGGCTGAGGCAGGGGGGGGGTCTGGAGCTCAGAACAGGATGGATCTGAGTGTCCACCTTGTGGACCTGGGCCCAGCCAGCCACAGCTGTGAAGAGGAATGCCCAGGAAGAAAGCACTGGGGTGGAAAGGGAAGGCTGGAGGACCCTGCAGGGGCCGAGGAAAGAAGTGAGAGGTGGGGAGGAGGGGCTTCGTGTGGCTGAGAGCCCAAGCAGGGCAGGCGGAGGACAGTGGCCCTGGCATCGGACCTTGGGTCCCTGTGACCACTGCCACAGCACCTTGAGTGGACGCCTTACTCCTAGGACTAAAACAGGCAGAGGGGTAGCCCCTGAGGGGAACAAGCCTGGCAGCAAAAGGAACAAAACAGATGCTCCAGGGACACAGAACATTTGATGGGCCGACACTTGGGACATGTTGCCAAGAAGCAGAGAAGGACACATCGGCCGTTCTGTGGACATCTGTCACTTTGTCCTTCTCCAAAATATAGGGCACTATCCGTCACCATCCCTTTGCCTACTCCTACCCTGGAAGTGTTCATGTGACTCAGGTCTGACCAATCAGCATATTCCAATTCTGAGTACAGTGATAAATTCATGAATGCAACAAAGTTCATGAAAGACCATGTGATTTAGGCCTGACCTGTCCTAAGCCTAAGCACAGTGACAGGTTCATGAAGAGCCACCATAGGTTCAGGAAAGGCCACGTGACCTGGGCCTGACTAGTCAGCATATTCTAATCCTGAACCCGTGGTAGGTTCATGAAAGACCATGTAACACATTCCTGACCAATAAGCATCCTCCCTAGAAATTTTATTATTGTTGGTTATGGGGTTTGAACTCAGGGCCTAGGCTCTGATCTTGAGCTCTTTTGTTCAAGGCTAGTGCTCTACACTTTGAGCCACAACTCCACTTCCAGTTTTCTGATGGTTTATTGGAGATAAGAGTCTCATGGACTTTCCTGCCTGGGCTGGCTTTGAACCACGACCCTCAGATCTCAGCCTCCTGAGTAGCTAGGATTACAGGCGTGAGCCACCAGCGCACGGCTTGCCCGAGAACTTTTGTTCAAGCTGTTTTGTAGGATTGCAGAACTGGTGGGAATGGAAGCCCGGAGCTGCCGTGGGCCTTGTCTGTTACCACATAAGAAGCACCTGTGTAGGAACCAGGTCAGCTTGTGAATAGTGATGCAGGAGGAGAAGATTAAGTCCCAGTGTTGTGGGTTGAGCCTTGCAACATTCCTCAGTGAATTTGTCCGCTAGGAGTCCAGCCCCACCTGCGAGGACTGGCTTGTTGGCCATGACAAGGACTTGTGCTCCTCCAGGCACGTTCCTGTAGTCCCTGGCAGGTTCCATTTCCCCGTGGCTTCCTGGCCACATGGGCATCTCTGCAGCTACCTGAGGGGGTCATGACATGACATCAGGACCACCCCCGCCCAGCCCCGCCAGGGTGAGCATCCAAAGAGGAGCAGGAGAGCCAGCACAAGGGGAGAGTCTTGGTAGTGACATACCATCCCTTCCACCATATGCAATTTGCTGTAGGCTAGTTACTGAAGCCATCCCCCCTCTTGGGGAGAGGAGGAGAGGCAGGAAGGAAATTGAGCCACAGCTCCACTTCCCATTTTTTGGTGATTCATTGGAGATAAGTTTCTCATGGACTTTCCTGCCCTGGCTGGCTTTGAACTGTGATCTCCAGATTTCAGCTTCCTGAGTTGCTAGGATGACAGGCTTGAGCCACCAGCACTGGACTTGAAATTCCATTTCTTGTCCCCCCTCCACCCTTGTTTTTAGGCAGAGCCTGGGCACTATCCCAGTGTTTCTTTTGCTCATGGCTAGCGCTCTACCACTTGAGCCACAGCACCACTTCTGGCTTTTTCTGAGTAGTTTATTGGAAATAAGAGTCTCATGGAGGGCTGGGAAGGTGGCTCAGTAGTAAAGCACTTGACTTGCATGCCTGAGGCCCTGGGGTTGATTCCTCAGCACCACATAAGCAAAAAGAAAAAAGCTGGAAGTGGCACTGTGGCTCAAGTGGTAGAGCGCTAGCCTTGAGCTGAAGAGCTGAGAGACAGTGCCCAGGCCCAGAGTTCAGGCCCCACGACCGGACCAAAAAAGAAAAAAAAAGAGCCGGGCACCGGTGGCTTACACCTATAATCCTAGCTACTCAGGAGTCTGAGATCTGAGGATTCCCATTTGAAGCCAGCTCGGGCAGGAAAGTCCTTGAGACTCAACTCCAATTAACCTGTAAAAAACCAGAAGTGGAGCTGTGGGGCTCAAATAGTAGGGCACCAGCACTGAGTGGAAAAAGCTCAAGGACATTGCCCAGGCTCTGAGTTCAAGCCTCAGTACCTGCGCAAACATGTGCGTGCATGTACGTACATGCACACATACACACCCCCATTTATTGTCTACTTACTGTTCTAGACTCTGCTCTCTGCTGTCTGTCTTGAACAGGAGCTCTTTTCTCATAGGTTTCAACCAATAGTCATACTAGGCACTGAGTTCAAATCTCAGTACTGTTAAAAGAGTAGGAGGGGGGGAAGACTGGGAATGTGGCTTAGTGGTAGTGTGTTAGCCTTCTCAGGGACAGTGCCCAGGCCCAGAGTTTAAAGATGAGAGAGAGAGACCATTTCTGTGTACTCTTTGAAAGTATTTGAATTTATGAAATCTTGCTTTTGTTGCCACTTTCTTGAGGTATGCTGAGTACATAACAGACTGCACATCCATACCATGTATTATGTGATGAATTCTGACACCTGCATGTCTGTAAGCCATTTCTTCAATCAGGTTATAAACACTGATCACTCTTTAAAAACATACAGAATGGGGGGGGTGGTCGTAGCTCAGTGTGCAATGCCCGCTTAGCATAGGCCAGGTGTTGAGTTCTGTCTGAACACAACCATAAAGCAAAGAGGAGGCCAAGTGAGACCCGCTTAGCAAACACCCTAAACTAGTAGATCTGTCTTCACGTAAGCCGTGACTACAAGACTTCCTCTCCCTCTTCAAGCCTGGTGTCGGGGGACATTCTACTAAAAGTGAGTGTCCTTCAGGAAGCAGGGGAAGGAGCGCCTGCTGGGCTGGCCTGGAATATGTGGCATATTTGTAGAGTGGTGCAATGGGCATTGCTCAATCAAATGAGATCAAAGGCCTTGGGGGCAGACAGGCTGGAAACCAGAGCTCACAGTCGAAGAACAACCTGGATGCACACCTAGGCACAATCCAGGCCTATCTCAACACCTGCTGGGCTCGCTTAATGTTTTTCCTTCCTCCTCCTCCTTTTCCTCCTCCTCCTCTTCTTTTTTGTTGGTTGTGGGGCTTGAACTCTGGGCCTGGGCGCTGTCATTCAGCTCTTCAGCTCAAGGCTAGCACTCTACCACTTGAGCCACAATGCCACTTCTGCTTATGTGGTGCTGAGGAATCCAACCCAGGACCTCACATATGCAAGGCAAGCGCTCTGACACCTTCCCACCCCTGTTTTTCCTTCTTTTGGTAGTACTGGGATTTGAACTTAGGGCCTGAATTCTCACTTATCTTTTTTCCCACTCATTGGCAGTTAAGTCACAGTTGTACTCTGGCTTTCTAGAGACACAAGTTCCACAGATTTGTCTGCTTGGGCTGCCATTGGACCAACATGATCCTCAGTTCTCAGCCCCTGAGTCACTGGGATACAGACGTGAGCCACCAGTGCCTGGCTGAAATCTTTTTTTTTTTTTCCCCTAGTCCTGGGGCCTGGGCACTGTCCCAGAGTTCTTCAGCTCAAGGCTAGTGCTCTACCACTTCTGGCTTTTTCTGTTTATGTGGTACTGAGGAATCAAACCCAGGGTTTCATGCATGTTAGGCAAGCACTCTACCACTGAGCCACCTTCCCAGCCCTGGCTGAAATCTTATTTGGAAACATCACAAAGCAGCAGCCTTGGCCACTGTACACAAGATAGACAGCAGCAGCCCCTTCCAGTGTAACAAAGGGGAAAGTCGGCAGCAGTTGGTGAGGCAGACTGACCCAGTACAGAGTGAATGCTCTACACAGCTCCGCAGTTGTACTTGGTTCTCTAACCCTACCCTGTTTTGCAAAACAGGTATTTGTTTTGTTTTTTGTTTTGTCGGTCATGGGCCTTGAACTCTGGGCCTGAGCACTGTCCCACAGCTCTTCAGCTCAAGGCGAGCACTCTGCTACTTGAGCTACAGCGTCACTTCCATTTTTCTGGCTGTTTATTGGAGATAAGAGTCTCACGCACTTTCCTGCCCGGGCTGGCTTTGAACCATGATCCTCAGATCTCAGCCTCCTGAGTAGCTAGGATGACAGGCGTGAGCCACCAGCGCCAGGCGCAAAACAAATCTTTGGGCAAATAGGGAGCTGAAGCAAGAGAATGATGTGAATCCGCATGAACTCAAGTCCATTTAGACTCTTCTGCTTTCCATGTTCCAACTGTGTACCCCCAAACCGTCCACTTTTCTTTCTTTTTTTTTTTTTTGTCAGTCTTGGGGCTTGAACTCTGGGCCTGGGCACTGTCCTTCAGCTCTTCAGCTCAAGGCGAGTGCTCTACCACTTGAGCTACAGTGCCACTTCCGGTTTTCTGGTGGTTTATTGGAGATAGGAGTCTCACGGTCTCCTGTCCAGGCTGGCTTTGAACCTCGATCCTCAGATCTCAGCCTCCTGAGTAGCTAGGATTACAGGCGTGAGCCACCAGCGCCGGCAAACCGTCCACTTTTCATAGCTCCCTGAGGAAAGCTGAGAAAGAGGAAGAGCAGAAGACTCAAGTTTCTTACATTTCGGGCTCTGCACAGCCCAAGCATTTCCAGTGAAAAATAAATGGTTCTTTCTTCTGTGCCTGTTTCCGCTGGCATCCAGCTTTGCCTTGAGAATAATGTTACTGCATCTTTATTCGGTCCCACAATGTGAAACTAAATGAGCAATTTCACAAACAGAAGTTTGTGTGAGGTTTTAGATCATCTCAAAAGATTTTCAAATAATGTTGCTGTGTTCTTGAGGAATTTGCCACCCCCCCCTCAAAGTTAGAAGAAATTATATAGACATAATAAACATATTCCCCACCCCACATACTTTTTCTTTTTTCTTTTCTTGCTTCTGGTCTTTTGGGATTCCTGGGGTGTCTACAGATTACGATTAGTCTCTAAAAATTCTGAATAACCATGGTTGGAAAAAGAAAACATTGGTGTAATAGCTATGGTTCTATTTTTAAAATTACATCTGCTTTTTTTTTTTTTAAAGATGATTGGTCCATACAAAAACTTGAAGAGGATGGACTTTTTTTTTTGGGGGGGGAGCGTGCAAGTTAGTTTTGATTTAATTTTCATGATTTTGAAAGTGAAATCAAGACCATTGAATAATGTATTATCATATATTAAACACAAAACAGAGTGAGCTGAAAAGAAATGATTGCAAGAGAAGTCACTGCTAGGGATTAAGTCATGTGATAGGACCCATGTAGTTGAAATCACTCTTGGTATTTCTGCCTTGTTGTTTGTCATCTCCAGATGCTGAGCTCTGACTAATCATTGAAGTCCTGAAACTTCACAGGCTAATAACATGGTCATGTCCCTTGTTTTGCTCCACTGAAAATCAGATAGCAAGTAAAAAATCCTTAGGACTAAATTCCTAGATCTGAGAGTCTTTCTCCATGCTTTTTTTTTTTTTTTCCAGTCCTGGCGCTTGAACTCTGGGCCTAGATTTCTTTTTGGTCAAGGCTAGCACCTTACCACTTGAGCCACAGTGCCAGTTCTGGATTTTTACATGTATTTGGTAGTGGGAAGAAAACCCAAGACTTCTTGCATGCTAGGCAAACACTCTTACCACTAAGTCACATTCCCAGGCCCTCTATGCTTTTTTGTTTTCTAAATTCTATGTCATTGTCTATGTAGCCAGGCTGGCCTTGAACTCACAATCTTCCTCCCTCCGACTATGCTGGGGTTACATTGTTGTTGGAAGTTATTCGATTTCCAATTTTTTCCCTGTAACAGGGATTTGAACTCTGGGTCTTATGCTTGTTAGGTAAGAAGTCTACCACTTGAAACAGTCACTGCCTGGGGCTGGGAAGGTGGCTCAGTGGCAGAGCGCTTGCCTTGCATATCTGAGGCCCTGGGTTCGATTCCTCAGCACCACATAAGCAAAAAGAAAAAAAAGCCAGAAGTGGCACTGTGGCTCAGGTGGTAGAGCGCTAGCCTTGAGCTGAACAGCTGAGGGACAGCGCCCAGGCCCAGGGTTCAGGCCCCACGACCGGACCCAAAAAAAAAAAAAAAGAAAAAGTCACTGCCTTTTTTGCTTGTAGTTTATTTATTTATTTATTTTTTTGCCGGTCACGGGGCCTGAACTCTGGGTTTGGCCGCTGTCCCTCAGCTCTTCAGCTCAAGGCTAGCGCTCTACCACTGGAGCCACAGCACCACTTCCAGCTTTTTCTGTTTATGTGGTGCTGAGGAATCGAACCCAGGGCCTCATGCTTGCAAGGCATGCACTCTACCGCTGAGCCACCTTCCCAGCCCCGCTTGTAGTTTATTTTTATCTGAAATACAGTCTCATGTTTTTGGTATGGTGCTTTTGGCCTTGGACTGAGATCCTCCTATCTCAAGTTCTACCACAGATGAAGTGAAAGACATGAGTCACAATGCCCCACTTGTGTGTGTGTGTGTGTGATGGGGCCTGAACTCTGGGCCTGGGCGCTGTCCCTCAGCTCTTCAGCTCAAGGCTAGCACTCTACCACTTGAGCCACAATGCCACTTCCAGCCTTTTCTCTTATGTGGTGCCAAGGAATCGAACCTAGGGCCCCATGCATGCAAGGCAAGCACTCTACTACTGAGCCACCTTCCCAGCCCCTGCTTGTTTTTGCAGATTTGGTTGCAGTAACTTTTTTTTTTTGACTCTGCTGGCCTTCAATGTTTATCCTCCCATCTCTATACCTCCTTCCTGGCTGAAACTATCAGTATCCATTTTAATATAAAGAAGAAATCAATTTTTAATATAAAGAAGAAATCAATTTTTATGGTAAACGTGAAAACATTCGGTGTGAATAGAAAATGACACAGTAGCTGGGTACTTAACACCTGTTATCTTACTCAGGAGGCTGAGATCTAAGGATCACTGTTCAAAGCCAGGCTGGGCAGAAGAGTCCCTATGAGACTCTTTTCTCCAATTAACCACCCAAGAACCGAAAGTGGTAGAGTGCTAGCCTTGAGCATAAGAGCTCAAGGACAGTGCTGAGGCCCTGAGTGCAAGTACCATGACTAAAAGAAAAAAAAAGAAAAAGAAAAGAAACAAAATGACACTGTATCCTTGGAAAGGATTTGAAAAAAGTTAAAATAAAAAAAGGATGGCCGGGCGCTGGTGGCTCACGCCTGTAATCCTAGCTACTCAGGAGGCTGAGATCTGAGGATCGAGGTTCAAAGCCAGCCCGGGCAGGAGAGACAGTGAGACTCCTATCTTCAATAAACCACCAGAAAACCGGAAGTGGCACTGTAGCTCAAGTGGTAGAGTGCTCGCCTTGAGCTGAAGAGCTGAAGGACAGCGCTCAGGCCCAGAGTTCAAGCCCCACGACCGACAAAAAAAAAAAAAAAAGGTTACCACCCAATAATTCCTTTCATTGGAGACTACTTGAGAGACATGAAAGCATTGAGTGCCAAAGGACCTACAACATGTGTTCACGTGGTTATGTGACATGCTCACAAATATTCACAGCAGTGCTGTTCATAATAGCAAAAAGAAAAAAGTGACACCATCAAAGTCTCATCAAGAACCAAAGAGGGACACAAAATACATGTTTACACAGTGAGTACTATTCAGCAATGATAAGGAATGAAACACTGATACAGAACACAACAGAACCAATGTTAAGTGAAAGAAGACAGACACAAGAGGCCACCTATATATCAAGATTCCATTTATATGAAATATGAAGAACAGAGAAGCCTGTATTCAGACAGAAAGCAGGATAGTGATTGACTGAGTCTGAGAATGAGAACCAGGAGCAATCGTAAATGGTCACACAGGATTTCTGGCAATGACATTAGTAGGAGTGCTTTATGCCTCTTGAGACTCATTATATGATGCACAAAGTGGGTGAGTTTCAGACAGGAGCAGTAGCTCCAGCCTGCAATCTGAGCTATCATGGTTTGAGGTCAGTTTGCGTTTAAAAAAAAAAAAGTTCTTAACATTCCATCTTAACCCAAGGGTTGGGTGGTGAAGGACAATTCCACCATCCCAGCTGGGATCACAAAATCACAAATAGGAGGATGGTGGTCCAAGCCCACTGAGGCATAACATAAGACCCTAACCCAAAAAATAGCCAACACAAAAAGGGTTGGTGAAGTGGCTTCAGGTGTTGAGAGTGCCTGTATAGCAAGTGCAAGGCCTGGAGTTCAATTCTTAGTACTTGGTAAGTATGTGTGTTGATGTGTGAGTTTCATAGTATGTAAATTATGCCTTAGTGAGATTAACTTTGTTTCCCAATAATAGTGTATCAACTTGAGTTTTCTCAGCCTAAAAAATATTAAATTCAGCCGGGCGCTGGTGGCTCACGCCTGTAATCCTAGCTACTCAGGAGGCTGAGATCTGAGAATCGCAGTTCAAAGCCAGCCCGGGCAGGAGAGACCGTTGAGACTCCTATCTCCAATAAACCACCAGAAAACCAGAAGTGGCGCTGTAGCTCAAGTGGTAGAGCGCTCGCCTTGAGCTGAAG